>NC_081180.1:207672996-207923902 GCF_029867415.1 Vicia villosa | reverse complement strand
GTATGACACCACCATTTTAATACATGTGTATTATCCTTTGTTTTTAAATATCTTCCAGAATTAATGCATTTCGTTTACTTCTTGTCATTTACATTTCTGTATCTTTACTTTAATGTCATTTACTTTCGAATTACTTTCATGTTATTTACTTTCAAAGTCTTTTACATTTCTGCAGTTTAAGATTCTTTACGTTTCAATAGTCCTTTTAATTTTCTATGCTATGTTACTTATCTTTTCGTTGAAGTCACATTTATATGTAACGAAGTGATTGTCAAGACTATTTGTTCTTTAATCGAACAACGCTTATTGAAGAAGACAAATAATGAATATGGTTCGAATGAACGTTGATAACAATCTTCTTGACTATGTGTCCTAGGATCAATCTAGTCGATCCTGCGAGTAACCAAATCATATTTATTATAGTTTGGAAGACTAGCGGTTGTTTACCGGAAATCACCGTAAACAGATGTGGTAATGAAAAGATTGCTTATAGAAATAATTAGATACTCTAATGAAAATCGTAACTGCTTGCTTGATAGATTATGTTTGCAATGAATCGTAATTAGTTGAAGCAATAAATCGAACACTTGGTAATAATGTCTAAATTGATAATGATTCAATGTGTGGTGGCTGGTGATGTTTGTGCAGAATCTTATCACACAAGTTTAACACTTGAACCTTTGATCAATTAGCAATTATCACCAGAGTTAAGCGAAACGTAAACGAAAAGATAAAAGCGATAAGCACCCGATATTTGTTTAGGCAGTTCGTCGATCGTCCTCGCTACGACTACGTCTGCCCCCAATTCCAAACGGGAATTGGGAAATATATCATTTAGTTTGAAAACAGTTTGTACAAAGAAGAGTCAAAGAGATAACGATAAACCAAATATGCGAATCCTTTGAAACTTCTTCCCCTTGCTCTTGAGCCTGATCAAGTATCTCCAAGAGCTTCACTTTGTTTTATCTATATGCAGTGCTTTGAATCTCTAGAACCCTTGTTCTTCAATCAACGCACTCAGCTCGATCTTTGATGAAATCTCTTGATAAAAACCCCCAAGATTCACCAATCTTGGAGGACAAAATCCACGGATTTTATGCACCACAACCCCACAAATCTTCACCCACTAGGAATCTTCAATTCCGTTCCATGGACGTTATCGATCTTGATCGCAAACCCTCGACGCAAAAATGATTCAGTGTAGTTGTGTCAGAGATGAGAGGAAGAACGAAGATGAGAAGCCTTTGTGTCTCTTTTAGTTGTGAATGTTGATGTGCAATAAGTGACATAAAGAATATATAAAGGAGCAAGCTCTCTGTATCAGGGAACATACAAAATTTAGCAGATTTTGAGCAGATAGGTCGACCTACTTTGTGGTTGGGTCGACCTAACAGAGATAGATTTGGCCAAGTTGTAATTGCTTCCAGTTGAGTTGACCTGCAAGTAGCTTAGGTAGACCTAAAATTAGTTAAATTGCATTCTTGAGACTTTTCTTCAGTTTAGGTCGACCTAGGATAGAGGATGCGTCGACCTAACAGTGATATTTTGTTTTTGCTTCACTTTGAGGCGACCTGCTGAAGCACTGGGTCGACCTAACAGAAGTATGCAGTTTTTGCTTGCTTTTGAGTCGACCTGATTAAGGCCTATGTCGACCTGATTGCTGCAAAGTTGGTAAAAACTTCATTTTCTTTGAGTTATCACTTGTGCTCTTGTATTTTGATTGCTTGTGATGTTTGCCATGAATCAAAAACTCATTGGTGAGTGTATGCTTGTTCTCACAAACTCCCCCTTTTTAATGATGGCAAACTTTCAATTGAATGATGAACGCTACCCCGTACTTACACCTCATATCTTGTATGTGTTAGCTCCCCCGTACTAAGCTCCCCCGTACTCTCAATTCATCTCCCCTTTTGTCAACATCAAAAGATAGAAGGCAAGAAGAGAGAACTAGAACGGGATAATCATGATAAAATAAACCAAAACACAGTCTTGCATAATATAATAAGAAGGACATAGAGTAAATATTCAAACATCGTTAAGGTTACATATGCAACATAAGTTCAAAACAGAAAAAGAGAAGAAAAAAATGAAATGAGATGCAATGTAATGAAATGGATGAATGCAAAGGTTTTTAACGTCTTCCCCTCCTTCCTCTTCCTCTTTGGAAATCGTGAGGATGATCTGTGGTGTCGTTTTTTTTACCTTCCCGTTTCACTTGGGAGGACGGCACGCTAGACCCTTCACGCGAAATTTGGAAGGAGAATGCGTCCGGGGTGGGATGAATTTTATTTCAATTCTTCCTACGATATCACACGAACTTTCTTATTTGTCCTACGAGTAGGAAAGGGGAAAAAAGATGTCAACTAAACCCTAGGAGTTTGCTAAGTGTGGGGATTCACCTAGACTAGAAATTCTGGAGTCCGGGGGTCGGTTATACATAGGGAAGTGTTTAAGCACCCTACAAATCTGTAGTACTCTACAGGAACCTTCTCTGTGTCATTGTGATTGTGTTTGTTGCTAATGATTGGGAAAGTTTCTCCTTTGTGTTAGGAGAGAGAATTGAATTGATTTAAAAGACTGACAGACAGATAGACAAACTGACTATTTTTGGTATTTTATTAGCTCGCTGAGATTCCTTGTGAACCTCATGCCTACATATCCCTAGTGGAAGTCAGAGCTTAATGTAGTTCGGGGAACTAACTAGGGAAATTAATTATTTTTGGTGCCTTGCTTGAAGCTCAAGGTTGAAGCTTTGAATTAAATCTCTGTTTACAATAAAGAGACATGAAGTCATCTTTACAGAGAGGTATTTCTACTATTCCACCACAAACATTTAAAAGAGTGACAGAATAACTGAATTTATTTCATTCAAGAGGGGGACCTTACTTGTGTATGTGCAAGTATACCAGTCAAATGCCTCTTAAATGAAAGAAAAATGCTCATCCAAATTAGGGAAAGTTACCACATGTCTGGGTTTTACTGCCAGCTCATGCCTTTCAAAATCCTAAATGGGAGACTTGATTAAAATGAAATGTAATGTTTGTTTGTTTGAATGTGGTGAGATAGAGGAAAGATCTCTCTATAGAGATAAGCTATGTCTTTCTACTGTTTGAAAGATTTGATTTTTTAGCTGGCTTGCATGAGGCCCAAGCTTGAGGCTTTTGATTGATTTATTTATTAAAAGACTGATTTATTTATTAAAAGACTGATTTTTTGCCTAAGTCGCTCTTTGCGAGTTTTCAACTTAGCGAGCTGTTCTTTTAATTATTTAGGCGAAGTATTTCTTGACTGCATCGACGTTCACAGGACGGGTGAATTCTTCTCCATCCATAGTCGTGAGTATTAAGGCTCCTCCTGAGAAAGCTCTTTTGACCACGTAGGGGCCGTCATAATTGGGAGTCCATTTCCTTCTCGAATCTGTGAGAAAAGATTGAATCTTTTTGAGTACAAGGTCGCCTTCTTTGATTGTGCGAGGTCGAACCTTTTTGTCGAAAGCTTTCTTCATTCTTTGTTGATATAGCTGACCGTGGCATAAAGCTGTCATGCGCTTTTCTTCGATCAAGTTCAATTAATCGAATATGCTTTGACACCACTCGGCTTCTGTTAATTTCGCCTCCATCAAGACTCTCATTGATGGGATCTCAACCTCTATGGGTAGGACTGCTTCCATGCCATATTCAAGGGAGAAAGGAGTTGCTCCAGTCGAAGTACGTACTAATGTACGGTAACCATGAAGAGCATACGGGAGCATTTCATGCCAATCTTTGTAAGTGATGACCATCTTCTGAACGATTTTTTTGATGTTTTTGTTAGCTGCTTCTACAGCTCCATTCATCTTTGGTCTGTAAGGAGATGAGTTGTGATGTTCAATCCTGAATTCTTCACAAAGCTCCTTCATCATTTTGTTATTCAAATTTGACCCATTGTCAGTGATTATCTTGCTAGGAATGCCGTAGCGACAGATGATGTGATTCTTGATAAACCTCACGACAACTTGTCTTGTAACGTTTGCATATGAAGCTGCTTCAACCCATTTGGTGAAATAGTCTATAGCTACCAAGATGAAGCGATGTCCGTTGGACGCTTTTGGCTCGATCATTCCAATCATGTCGATTCCCCACATGGAGAAAGGCCAAGGGGAAGAGAGTATGTTGAGAAGAGATGGTGGCACATGAATTCTATCGGCGTAGATCTGACATTTGTGACACCTCTTTGCGTACTGGTAGCAATCTGACTCCATCGTCAGCCAATAATATCCTGCTCTCACTATTTTCCTTGTTATGGTATGTCCATTGGTGTGAGTACCAAAGGAATCTTCATGTATTTCTCTCATGAGTACTTCTGCTTCTTTTCTGTCAACGCATCTGAGCAGAACCATGTCGAAGTTTCTCTTGTACAGAACATCTTCATTCAGGAAGAATCTACAAGTCAACTTTCTCAAAGTCTTTCTATCTTTCTTTGACGCCCCAAGAGGGTACTCTTGCTTTTGAAGAAAGTTCTTGATATCGTGATACCACGGTTTGTCGTCGATGATTGCTTCTACTGTGAAAACATGAGCGGGCCTATCCAGGCGCATAACATCGATCAGAGGAATGTCATTCCAATGATTTATCCTAATCATGGAAGAGAGTGTGGCTAATGCATCAGCCAAGTTATTTTCTTCACGAGGAATGTGATGAAAATCTACCCTGTCGAAGAATGGTAACAATCTCCTCGCGTAGTCTTTGTAAGGAATTAGCCCTGGTTGGCGTGTTTCCCATTCTCCTTTGATTTGATTAATGACCAAAGCATAATCTCCGTATACATCCAAGTGTTTGATTCTTAGATCCACGACTTCTTCGAGACCCATGATGCAAGCTTCATATCCGGCCTCATTGTTTGTGCACTTGAAAGTTAATCTGGCAGTAAATGGAACATGGGTACCCTGAGGTGTAACAATGATTGCCCCAATTCCTCGTCCATAAGCATTGACAGCTCCATCAAATATTAAGCCCCGCTAGGATCCTATCTCAGGTCCTTCGTCTGGTAGTGGCTCGTCGTAATCTTTCATCTTGAGGTACATGACGTCCTCGTCCGGAAAGTCGAAACTGGTTGATTCATGACCATTGAGTGGGTGGTGAGCCAGGTGCTCAGCTAGAATGCTTCCTTTCACGGCTTTTTGTGCGTGATACTCAATGTCATATTCTGATAACAACATCTGCCAACGGGCAATTCTCCCAGTTAAAGCAGGCTTCTCAAAGATGTACTTGATTGGATCCATATGAGAGATCAAACAAGTAGTATGTCGAATCATGTACTGGCGGAGACGCTTGGCAGCCCAGGCCAAAGCACAACACGTCTTTTCGAGCATGGAGTAGCGGGATTCACAGTCAGTGAATTTCTTGCTTAGGTAGTAAATCGCATGCTCTTTTCTTTTCGTCTCGTCTTGCTGTCCAAGGACACAACCCATGGAATCTTCTAAGACGGTTAAGTACATTATCAAAGGTCTTCCTTCCACTGGAGGAGACAGGATGGGTGGTTCGAGCAGATATTCTTTAATGCTGTCGAATGCTTTCTGACAATCCTCTGTCCAGACGCAACTCTGATTTTTCCGTAGAAGTTTGAAAATACGAGCTCAAGTTGCAGTCATGAGATATATGAATCTCGAGATGTAATTCAGACGTCCAAGAAATCCTCTAACTTGTTTCTCGGTTCTGGGTGAAGGCATTTCTTGAATTGCCTTGACTTTGTTTGGATCTACTTCAATTCCTCGTTTGCTGACAATGAAACCAAGGAGTTTTCCTGAGTAGACACCAAAGGTGCACTTGTTGGGGTTCAGGCGAAGCTGAAACTTCCGTAAGCGTTGAAATAACTTCGTCAGATTTTGTATGTGATCTTCTTCATTTTCTGATTTGGCAATCATGTCGTCCACATAGACTTCCACTTCTTTATGCATCATGTCGTGGAAAAGCGTAGTCATGGCCCTTTGATAAGTTGCCCCTGCGTTTTTAAGTCCAAAAGGCATAACACGATAGCAGAACGTGCCCCAAGGGGTGATGAAAGATGTTTTCTCCATGTCTTCAGGTGCCATTTTGATTTGGTTGTATCCTGAAAATCCGTCCATGAACGAGAAAACTTTGGATTTTGCTGTACTGTCTACCAACATATCAATATGTGGTAAAGGAAAATCATCCTTAGGGCTAGCTTTGTTCAAATCTCTGTAGTCGACGCACATGCGGACTTTTTCGTCTTTCTTAGGAACGGGAACAATGTTAGCTAACCACTGAGGGTATTCTGAAGTGACGAGGAAACCTGCGTTGATATGCTTTTGAACTTCCTCTTTGATTTTCATGGCCATCTTCGGATGAGTTCTTCTTAATTTTTGCTTGACCGGAGGGCATTCTGCTTTTAATGGTAAGTGATGCTCCACTATACTGGTATCCAACCCTGGCATATCCTGATAAGACCAAGCGAAGACATTTGAGAATTCTTTGAGCAGTTGTATCAAACTCTCTCTGATCTCTGAACTGAGCGAAGCTCCAATCTTAACCTCTTTTCTGTTTCCATCGGAACCAAGGTTAATGATCTCTAGAGGCTCATTGTATGGCTGGATGGCCTCTTCCTTTTGTTGAAGTAATCGTGAAATTTCCTTTGATATTTCTTCGTCTTCTTCTTCCTCTGCCTCGAATACAGGAAACTCAAAGCTTGGAGAAGTCATACGGTCGTTCGTTTCAACGGGGTATTTTATGATTAATCTGCATATATGTGATAAGTTTTATTTAGACAACGAGGGAAGACTCGGTGTATGCAGTTAATGGAATATTTTGATGTTTTTTAGGGGTGTTTTTTAGGATTACCAATTTCCGAAAAAAAAGAAAAGGAAAAACTAACGACGGAACAAAATGACATTTTTATTTATTGACAGTCATTTCTTGAAACAAAGACCCTATAAAACAAAACTCTATTGCTTTGGGTGAAGCAAAGAGGGACATTTTCCTAAGAAATAGTAAAATGCAAAGCCCTATGAAACATCTCTTCACCCTGGGCTATGGTGAGAGGACAAAATAACGGTGAAAGTTCCTACTTAGGAGTGCGAACAACAGTTGAAACTTCAACAGCTGTCCAGTAGTGGCGAACCCCATTGTGCACTAAGTAATCTGGAACCTTAGGCTTAAGCTGGCCTGTGGTAGGTCTTGATTTACCAACCACTGTCTTTGCAACACTCAGACGATCTTCTTCTACTTCGGCAGACTGAGCGGTGTGAGCATACCCATTTCCAAGTGGAGTATGTTGGTTTTTCTTTTGAGGAAACTTCCAATCTTCTGAATGGAGAGACTCGTTGTCGGAGACACTTTCGAGATCATCCTCTTCTGTATTTTGGTCTTGCTCTTCTCCCAAGATGGCATTGACTAGATATGTGTACTCTAGATCCGTAGCCTCGGAAGGTGACTTGGGGATATAATCTTCAATGATGATTTCACCAGTCGATGATGATGAATAGCAAGGGTTATACATCTCTTTTGGCTGAGAG
The DNA here is from genome assembly GCF_029867415.1 of Vicia villosa. NCBI lineage: Eukaryota > Viridiplantae > Streptophyta > Magnoliopsida > Fabales > Fabaceae > Vicia > Vicia villosa. The sequence continues at coordinate 207,916,392 of NC_081180.1, read as the reverse complement.
AGGTACTCATAATCAATGTTCCATCCAGTTGGAACAATATCTTCAAGAGAGATTCTTGAACTTTCAGGAGCGGAGTATTTCACCATGTAGTCGAATTTTCAGCTTGGTTCTCCTAATGTATCCCAAGTCTCTTCGGGGATAGGAGGAACTTCTTCTGATGAACCATGACTTCTGGTGGTATAGCTGTTAGTAACTTCATCACTGCTTGGTTGAGTCTTACTTTCAGATCCTTTAGTCGGATAACAGCAAGGTGAATCAGACTCTGGTAGGGCTATGTATCCTGCTTTGTTAAGATAGGATAACCATTCCACTTCATCGGTGTTTTCCGTACCGATGGTATTGACTGTTTGTTGAACAGGTTGAAGAAAACCTCCACTTCAGAAAGTTTCTTAAATAGGGAGAACTACCTCAATCCCTGGGATAGCTTTTGATGATGTCGGAAAGAATCCAATTCCTGTTCTGTTCTTGTTATTGGTAGGAATATTAATGTGCCCCCAACCACTGGTAGTGCCATCATTTACAACTTGGATTGCATCTTTGTATGAAGAGATAGATGCTGCTTTCTCCTTTCCTTTTTCCAAGGAAAGTGCTTGGAATTTAGTTCCACCAACTTCTTTTGGTTCTATGTCGGAGAATGATGACAGGTTGCTGACGATCAGAGCTCGTTCTCCACATACGGTTACCAATCTGTCATTTCTTATGAACTTCAGTTTCTGATGAAGTGTGGAAGTAATTGCCCCAGCCTCATGAATCCATGGGCGACCTAGCAAACAACTGTATTATGCTGGAATGTCCATGACCTGGAAAGTGATTTTGAACGTCTGAGGTCCAATAGTTATGGGAAGATCCACTTCTCCGAAAACTGACTTTCTTGATCCATCAAATGCTTTGACGATGACGTGACTTTTTCTTAGAGGGTAATCATCGAAAGATAATCTTGATAATATGGATTTAGGCATGACGTTGAGAGAGAATCTGTTGTCTATTAGGACTCCTGTGAGAACATCACCCATGCAGCCAACTGAGATGTCAAGTGGAAGATTGTGGTCTACTCCTTCTTCAGGAAGATCTTCGTCACAGAAACTTAGGTTAGTTCCGGCGGAGATGTTGGCAACGATGTTGTTGAATTGGCTTATTGTGACGCTAAGTTCTACAAAAGCTTGTTCCAAAACTTTCTGTAGAGCTTCCCTATGAGCTTTAGAACTCAATAGCAGGGAAAGAACAGAAATCCTAGACGGAGTATGTAGTAATTGATCTACAATGTTGTATTCACTCTTCTGGATTAACTTCAAGATCTCATCATTTTCTTTCGCTTGAACAGCATTGGTCGGATGATTGTCTTGCCTATGTGGTACTTCCTCCGAAGGTTTCTCCACATTTTCTGTTGTTTTGTTGAAGACTCGTCCACTTCTGGTGACTCGACTAACATCAGCAATGTTGACAACAGACGGTAATGGTATCTCCTTACCATTTTCAATGAATGTAGCGTTGTACTTGTATGGTATAGCATTGCTGGACTCATACGGTACAGGACCTGGTAAGTAGATGACTAATGGAGCAATTGCTGTCTTCCTGCTATCGTACTTAACTTGCATTGGTTCAACTTGATTAATTTGAGGAGATATGGTAAAGACTTCATCATCTACTCTGTTGGCAAGAACAGTAATGGTATTGTCATCCATCAGCTTTTGAATGTCGTTGCGAACACGCAAACATCCTCGTGAATTTCTTCGATGAATTTCGCATCTACTGTAAGCGTGGAAATCTGTTCCAAAGTAGGCAAGTCCATTTAAAGTTTTATGGAACCTGACTACCGATCCTTCAAGATCTTCAGCTTTGTAGATTTTATATTCTCCTGGACATCCTTGAACCATGTTGATGTCATGTTCAGTTCTGACTCGGATATGTTGAATCCATCCTAAGTCCATTTGTTCTTGTAATGCAGCTTGAACTACGGCACATCCTTGATTATTCTTTGGACAAATATCGCATGTGAAGTAGTTGTGAGGTGGTACATGGCCGTACCCAGCTTGTTTAGCGTGCATCTTGACAAGATTTTCCCCTATCTGACGAATGTCGTAGATTTGAATGACGTTAGGGTGTTGATCTATCCAATTCACTGAAGCTTCTTTATGCTGCGGCAAAGGATTTGCTTGGACGTTTGGACTAGTATCTTTGAAGGATAGCATTCCGCTCTTCACTAATTGTTGGACGTCAATCTTGAAAGGGAAACAGTTCTCAATATTGTGACCTGGTGCCCCCTGATGATAGGGACAAGACTGGTCAGCCTTATACCATGGTCAGGAACTGTTTGTAGGATTTGGAGGACTTCTTGTTTGAATGAGTCCTTTTGCCAGTAATGTTGGAAACAATTCCGCATACGGCATTGGTACGGGGTCAAAGGCAAGATACCTTGGAGCCCGATTGTTGTAATTTGGAGGTCGAACCTGCTGCTGAGGTTGCTGCGACCTTTGTTGAATTTGTTGTTGCGGGACCTGAGGTTGATAAGTTGGCGCTGAGTTAACAACCGGAGTTATTGCTGCAACTTGAGGTTGGAATTTCTTCTTGATTTTGTGCAAGACATTGCTGACATCTTGATCCTTTTTCTTCTGGAAAGAACTTCCATACTTCCTTGGACCAATAGAAGATTCTGGTTCTTTGTTCAAGCGTCCTTCCCGAACTGCTTCTTCTAGACGTACACCCATGTTTACCATCTCGGTAAAGTCACTTGGTGCACTTGCAACCATTCATCCGTAGTAAAATGGACTCAAAGTTTTGAGATAGATTTTTGTCATTTCTTTCTCTTCAAGTGGTGGACAAATTTGAGCAGCAACTTCACGCCATCTCTTAGCGTATTCCTTGAAGCTTTCTCTATCCTTTTGAGTCATGGCCCGGAGTTGATCTCTGTCGGGAGCCATATCCAGATTGTATTTATACTATTTGATCTCTCCGAGGTCCCGAAAAGTACGAATCTCTGAACTTTCCAAGTTCATGTACCATTTGAGTGCAGCACCAGTCAGGCTGTCTTGAAAATAATGAATGAGTAATTGTTGATTGTCAGTCTGAGTTGACATTCTTCGAGCGTACATTACGAGATGACTTTGCGGGCATGAATTCCCTTTGTACTTCTCAAACTCTGGTACTTTGAATTTGTGAGGAATCTTGACATTTGGAACCAGACAGAGGTCTGCAGCATTCTTTCCAAATAGATCTTGTCCTCGAAGAGTCTTTAGTTCCTTCTGCATTTGCAGAAACTGTTCCTGGAACTCGTCCAATCTTTCATACACGCCAGCATCCTCACTTGGAGCGTGATGATATACTTGTCCGCCCGGTGGAGGAAAAGTATGCATACTCGGTCGTGGAGAAGCCATGACAGCAGATCTTGGAATCTCAACATTCTGTTGTGCGAAACCCATTGCCGTTGCTCTTGGAACTTCAATTTCCAGAGGTTTGTAACCCTCCGGTGGACGCATATCCATGGTGACTTTTGGAGCTTCAGAAGCTGGAGGTATGTACCCTTCTGGAATAAAGTTATACGGCATGCCCCAAGGTCGATCAGGCGGCATGGTATACTGAGGAATGGGAGTAGAAACAATCTCGGAAGCCACAGTCCTTTGCGGTTCTTCTGGCGTTGGTTGATTCTGCGCAACTACCAGGGCTTCTACCATACTATTGAGTCTTTCAACAGTACCTTTGAGAGTATTAATCTCTTCTTTGAGTTCTTCATTCTCTTGCTCAAAGTCTTCCATTCTTTTCTTGCGACTTGAACGAGTGTTGTATGGATGAGACAGCTTGAAAGTCTTGGTTCACCTCCTTCTCCTCCTCTCTTTCTGGAGAAAGGAAAGTAACTATTAGATCCGCGACAATTCTCGTGTCAGTGCGTACAGCTAAAGCGATGTATGATATGCAATTAAGTTAATATTTTTCAAGGAAACACCATAATTACGTTATGAAACATCAAACTTTTATTAATTAAGCGAAAACTCCGTTTTTACACACTTTGAAAAGGGAAATACAGAGAAACTGAGAGAAAGGACTCTAAAATTTTGACGTAGAGCCGACTTCACGTTCTAACATCTTCTTCTGTTTCTTGAGCTGAGCGTTTTCTGACGTGAGCTGATCGATGATCCAGGAAGCAGGAGGGATATGATGAGAAAGTGATGATTGTGTCACTTGTCGATCGAGTACTTCAAGTAACTCATCCTTCCTTCTTAGGATGTTTTGAATCTCAACATTTTCCGTGTTGACGATTCGATTCTTGTTCCTCCTAGCATTCCTTTCTTGGAATACCTTGTTTAATGCCGCTTGTAATTTTTCAACATCGGTGGAGAAAAGGTAAATTGGTTCCCTTAGGGGAATATGTTCTTGATGTTGATATGGCATCCTGAGCTTGAATGCTCTGACGCGTACCCATTGAAGGTAAGGATCCAGGGAGATACAAAGATGTTTTCCTAACAATCTTCTCCCTTTGCTGTGAACAAGACGCAAGGCTTGGACAATTTCCTTCTTCAGCATGTTGCCATGATCGTCGATGTTTTTGAAGAACAGACCCTCCAATTGGATGTTACTTGGAATATTTTTCATGGGATAGCCATATTGATGACGGGCTAAAGCTGGATTGTAACTGATTCCTCCCATAGTTCCAATAAGGGGTATGTTGGGAAAACTTCCGCAACTGAAGATAATCTTTGTTTCGTCGTTGTCAGGACTACACCAATCAATGTCTTTATGAGTGAGAGACGTGATTTTCTGTGACCAATAAAGGCCATCCCTCATGCTCCAGAAAGTGCTAGACTTCGGCAGGTGTGAAACGAACCATTCGTATAACAACGGTATGCAGCATGTGATTAATCCTCCTTGCTGCAGGTTTCTTGAATGCACAGAGTGATAAGCATCCGCAAGCAAGGTTGGAACTGGATTTCCAATTAAGAAGATCTTGATTGCGTTGATGTCAACGAAATCGTTAATGTTAGGGAACAAAAACAATCTGTAGATAAGCAAAGCCAAGATTTCCTCAAAAGCGCTCATATCTTGGATGCTGACGAAGTACCGAGCTTGATTAAATAGGAATTTGGAGGGCAATCCTTGAATTCCTCCTCTACTCACCATATGAGTTCTGATGTCGACTACGTTCAAAGGAGTAGTTGCAGCAATGATAATGTCGTCAGGATTCTTTTCCAAACCGGAGTACGGATCTTGCGCGTACACAGGTATTTCAATCAGACGAGAGTACTCCTCCAACGTAGGCATGAGCTGATAATTTGGAAAGGTGAAGCAGTGATACGTTGGATCGTAAAACTGTACCAAGGTGGGAAGGATCCCATCCACAATGTTGGTATTGAGCAAAGGCAGAAGTTTTCCATACTTCTCCTTGAAAGCCTGGGGGTTGACCACCAGTTTTCCGAGATTTCCCAGTTTCGGAATGCAGTGGCGCAGTTAATCACAACCAGCCAGGCAAATCCCAAGAGTAGACTTGGAAACCAAGATTAGAGGGTCTTCACCGGGAAGACATCCTCCATCCTATCTTATGTTGCACTCAAATTCGGGTATAGGATTTCTCACCACAAGGGGGAATCAAGCCCTTTCCCAATACATAATAAACAAAATAAACAAATATAAATGCAACAAACACATGATATGACACAGAGGTTAGGTAGGACCTCTCTTGTTTGAGGGGGAATTTGGCATCCCTAATTCCTCATTGGGGCTGGACCAGCAACAGGTCAACCATTGGCTTGGATTAAAAACCAAGGTTTTTAACACTTATATCCCCAGCAGAGTCGCCATTTTTACTGTGGTGTCGTTTTTTTACCTCCTCGTTTCACTTGGGAGGACGGCACGCTAGACCCTTCACGCGAAATTTGGAAGGAGAATGCGCCCGGGTGGGATGAATTTTATTTCAGTTCTTCCTACGATATCACACGAACTTTCTTATTTGTCCTACGAGTAGGATAGGGGAAAAAAGATGTCAACTAAACCCTAGGAGTTTGCTAAGTGTGGGGATTCACCTAGACTAGAAATTCTGGAGTCCGGGGGGTCGGTTATACATAGGGAAGTGTTTAAGCACCCTACATATCTGTAGTACTCTACAGGAACCTTCTCTGTGTCATTGTGATTGTGTTTGTTGCTAATGATTGGGAAAGTTTCTCCTTTGTGTTAGGAGAGAGAATTGAATTGATTTAAAAGACTGACAGACAGATAGACAAACTGACTATTTTTGGTATTTTATTAGCTCGCTGAGATTCCTTGTGAACCTCATGCCTACATATCCCTAGTGGAAGTCAGAGCTTAATGTAGTTCGGGGAACTAACTAGGGAAATTAAATATTTTTGGTGCCTTGCTTGAAGCTCAAGGTTGAAGCTTTGAATTAAATCTCTGTTTACAATAAAGAGACATGAAGTCATCTTTACAGAGAGGTATTTCTACTATTCCACCACAAACATTTAAAAGAGTGACAGAATAACTGAATTTATTTCATTCAAGAGGGGGACCTTACTTGTGTATGTGCAAGTATACCAGTCAAATGCCTCTTAAATGAAAGAAAAATGCTCATCCAAATTAGGGAAAGTTACCACATGTCTGGGTTTTACTGCCAGCTCATGCCTTTCAAAATCCTAAATGGGAGACTTGATTAAAATGAAATGTAATGTTTGTTTGTTTGAATGTGGTGAGATAGAGGAAAGATCTCTCTATAGAGATAAGCTATGTCTATCTACTGTTTGAAAGATTTGATTTTTTAGCTGGCTTGCATGAGGCCCAAGCTTGAGGCTTTTGATTGATTTATTTATTAAAAGACTGATTTTTTTTTGGAAGCAAACCCTTTACAGGGATTTTGACTCAGCTGGAGAAATTGACTATTAAAATACTGAATTTTTATCATGTTTTTGGAGGCTGACCCTTTCCAGGGGTTTTTGACTCTTTTGGGGAAATTATCTCCTAAGAGAATGAATCTTTGGTTTTGAAGAAGTAATTTTGGAGGCTGACCCTTTCCAGGGATTTTTGTTAAAATGAAGGAATGTGTGGAGGCTAACCCTTTCCAGGGGTTTTTGTTAAAATGAAGGAATGTGTGGAGGCTAACCCTTTCCAGGGGTTTTTGTAATGAATGGCAGAAAGATTATCTAGTGGAGACTTCTTGTTTTAAAGCCCAAGATTAAGGCTGACTCTTGTTGGTGATGAGCAAATATGGATCCTAGACTCTGCTAAGGAAAATTGATGAAGATAAGGGTGACAGAGACTGTCCATGTCTCTCATTCCAAAAAGTGTACTCAATATGAAATTGAGTCAATCTTAGCTTGTTTAAAGTCTGGTTTAAATTGGAAGAAACTCACCAGGGTATGTTAAAAGGTGACTAAAGACCTGTTCCTATGTTTATAAGAAACCTGATGGGTCCTTGTATACAAGCTCAAGAGGAAGCTGGAAATGCTTTTAAGAAGCCTGTGGGTCCTTGTATAAAGCCCAAGAGGAGGCTAATCGAGGGTCATCGAGGGTCCTTGTTATAGCACAAGAGAAAGCTATGTAGTTTTGAACTTATTTTGGCTCTAAGCAAATGGGTAAGAGGTTTCACCGGGTATAATTCCTCTTTGGGTGGATGTGTCCTATTTTGGGTTCTAAGGTTTTTGCCAAGATGTTTCACCGGGAATAATTCATCTTGGGGGTTTGAACTACAGATCTCTAATTAGGAAAGAGCCTTCACCGGGAAGACATTCTCAATCCTAGGCCATATTCCTATAATATATATATATAGTTTAAATGTCCTAGGGTTTACACTCAAACATAGTTCTAGACAAATATATGCACAGTTTGTATTTGACAGTAATTTAAACAAAGACTGTAAATTGAAAGCTTGTAAAGCCTAACCTGGATGGAGTGGAGGCCTTTGAAGAAGTATGTACCAAGCCTTACCAGCAATTTTTTGTTGTTTTGTTAATAACAGTTGAATATTTATTATAAACAGTTAAGGGTTTTGAAAACAGAAGAAGTGAAGATGGACAAAGGTCACATAGGTATCTGAAGAGTTTCACCGGGAATAATGCCCTTCAAATACCAGAAGAATGTTTTGAAAACAAAAAGGAGATTTTGAAAATACAGTTTTTGAAAACAAACTATGAAAAGAAAGAAGGTGTTGGGTCTTACACTCTAATAGAGGCCCACTGAAAATGACTTACTGTTTATGAAAACAGTTGGAAAAAAGATTTGAAATGATATAAGGTTTTGTTGTTTGAAAACCTTAACCATCTGTTTTATCGGAGACTGAAAACAGTTTTGAACATTGACAAAAGTCAACTTAATTAAGGCAAAGATGAAATCTATACCTAATTAAGACCTAAATAATTTAGGGTTTTATCATAAAATTATTCACAAAATAATTAGGTTAAAACAAAATGAAGATATATATTTTCAAAGTATTTAAGAAAATACTTAAAACATACTATTTTAAACCTAATAAAAATATATGAAATAAATAATATTTTTATGATTTTTTTGATTATTCACAAAATAGGTATATTAAATAACAAGTGTGTGAAAAATGAGGTGATAATGGATTTATTTGATAGGTTAAATAATTTTGTGAAGTTTGTGAATAAAACAAAGAAAAATAGTGGTAAAAAATTGGGTTTGTCTCCTCCATGGTTAGAACACACGCCCTCTAAGTCACCAGCTCAAAATAACACCACTGAGCCAACGCGCGCTTGGTGATCATAACACACACCCATTTGATTATGTTTCAAAACAAGTGATAAATCATTAAAAAAATAAAAGAATCAAAAAGTCTGGGGCGAGGGGGATTCGAACCCCAGACTTGAGGCATGAGGAGACTAAGAGCGCATGTGAGGCCACTAGGGCAAGTTATTCATTCGTTTAGAAAACGCCTATCATTAAAAATAAAATAAACTTTGCCCAGAGATTTGAAATTTGCGCGCCACAGCCATGGTCGTCTTCTTCCTCAAGCTCTCAAATTTTGAATTTGTGAACTTGCTCATTTCTCAACCATTTGCAAAGATGTAAAGACCAAACTTGCTCTAAATTCACTCACGATTCTAAATATGTAACTAATATGAATTTATATTAACTACATCTACTGAATTATCTAAAATACGTGAAGAACCCTAAAATTTGAAATTTAAATTAAATGGCTATACTGAAGCATAAATGACTAATGATAGAGGGTTTTTAATCCTCTTATGATGCTGAATGAAATGGTGTTGAGTTTTAACCAAAAAGATACACGAATTAAAGAGATGGAGTTGAGAAACTTACCTCTGAAAATGGAGATTGTGAGGATGTTAGAGAGCACCTGGGCTTGTATGAATGATCCTAAAAGCTTCTGTGGGACTCAGTGATGCTAACTAGATGCTTGTTGTGACCTCAAACCTTCTGAACTGCTCTATGGACCTCCCTCGGTTTGAGCTTCAAGTGGACATGGAGGGTGATGAATCTTGAGTTACAGATGAGCTGCAGCCATCTGAACAGCTTCACTATGACCTGAGGAACGTGTCTGGATGCTTGGCTTTGTTGGAAACCTTCTGAATTGCTCTATGGACCTCCAACTGCAACATCTCCAAAGTGAGAGCAACAATGGTGTTCCTCCACTTACATAAGTGATTCAGGTGCTTGGATCACCTCAAATGAACCCCCTTAAGATGTTAGAATGCTTACTTTCCAAAGATAAGCTCTGGTTTGAAGAAAACGATTCTTCTTGCCAAAGAACTTTGAAAAACCATAAGCATGAGAAGAGAAAGAGTTAGCAAGGAATATGGTTGCTTTGGTGTGTTTTCTGAATGAGAAAGAGCCCTCTATTTATAGGCAATTGGTTTAGAGTAATTGTGTATAGTGAGCTTGCTTAGTGAAGTGAGTTTGGTTTCTTATCCATGAAGAAAATTTGAAAAGATCCCAAATGCAATGATGCATTTTCGGGCTAGCTTCCCCAACCATTGATCTTGTATGATCTTAGGGAACATTTCTGATTCAGAGGAGAGTTCTAATTGGCTTAGAGCAAGATTCCTTGATGATTCACCATTTGCCATAAATTCAAAAATGCAATCATTACATAATCACATGCCTTTATTTTTGGGAATCTTCACTAATCCTTATGCAATGATGAATTTGGATGTATGGCATGTTTTCAGATGCATTAGAGGTCGGGTAGCATCATTTAGAGAAGTCACTTGCACAAAATTGCAAAGTTTCAAATTGTACATGACCTATAATTTTCACTTCAAGTGCCTAACTTTGATCAACCATATCTCTTATCTCAAAATGAATTTGGGAGAGGATGAGCACAATTTGGAAAGCCCTTAATATGTACTTTGATTCATTAGTTTAGTGTTTGCCCAAATTCTTTAGGGAAATTAGTGAAAAAGTCCCATGAAGTTTGAAGAAAACTAGGGTTTTCTTGCATGTTTTGTGAAGGCAGCCACTTTGAAGCTCCATGACTCTTCAATGGTTGATTTTTAGCCAAAACATCATATGTGTCAAAGTTGTTTATTGGATAAAAATCTACAACTTTCATGTTGGAAGTTTTTTTCAGTTTGTAGGTGAAATTTTGAGAAAATCCCTTCTAAAGTTTAGCAAAAATCACTTGAAAACACTTAGAAAATTTTCTAAGTATGAAAAGTCAAACTTTTGACTTTTGATTTTTGATTGATTTTCTTGATTTTCTTTGATCAAATGACTTTAAATATCATATATTGATGATTAGAAACTCCAAAAGTCATGGTTGACCAAAATTTCCAAAAAGTCAAAGATGATCCTGTGTAGTTGACTTTTCTCAGATGAAGTAAATTCTTGGACTTTTGTGATGAATCAAAATCTCCTCTTCAAATGAGTGATGTGAATGGATTATATTGAGGGAATAAGAGCTCTTGAGTCATGCTTTGAGTCTTGGATCCATGTCCTGATTAAAAGTCAACTATCCTGATGAATTAGGTCAAAAATCCTAATTGACGACCAGATGAAAATGATGACTGTAGGTCTTGAATTGAGGTGTGATGTCCAAATGATCTTGTCATATGAGATATTTGAAGATGATTGATGTCTTTGAATGATCCCCTAGGGCTTTTTAGGGTTTCCCAAAGGTGATCCCTGATCTCAGTTCTTGATAGGCTCAAAAACCCTAATCTGGTGACCTGAGTACACAATCATAGGACTTAAAAAGTGAAGCTTTTATATAGCTTGAGCATAATCAATATATATAAAGTAAGGAATAAAATTAATAAACCAAACGCATTTAGCTCAAATTAGAGATATCTAATATCCCTAATTCCCTACGAATGTCGAAGAACTGCTCCGTTGTGAGAGGTATGGTGAAGATATCAGGTACTTGCTTCCTGCTCTCTATATGTTCAAAAATAACTTCTCCTTTTTCTACATGATCTCTTAGTAAGTGATGCCTTATTTCAATATGCTTGGTTCGTGAGTGTAAAACAGGATTTTTGCTCAAGTTTATGGCACTTGTGTTGTCGCACATGATAGTTATACGATTAAGCTTAATACCAAAATCAATGAGTTGTTGCTTGAGCCATAATATCCGAGCACAGCAGCTTCCGACAGCTACATATTCTCCCTCAGCTGTGGATAATGCAATCGATACTTGTTTCTTGCTGTGCCAAATTATTAATGAATTTGAGAATAGATGACATGTTCCACTGGTACTCTTTCTGTCAGATTTGCATCCAGCAAAGTCGGAGTCGGAGTATCCCACTAAGTAGCATTCATTTCCCTTAGGATACCATAGGCCATATGTAGTGGTTCCACGTAGATATCGTAGAATTCTTTTTACAACTTTTAGGTGTGATTCCTTTGGGCATGATTGGTATCTTGTGCACATGCATACACTAAACATGATGTCTGGTCTTGAAGCTGTGAGATATAATAGTGAACCTATCATACCTCGGTACAGTTTTACATCAACTTCTTTACCCTTTTCATCCTTGTCTAGGTTTCCATTTGTTGCCATAGGTGTGTCAATTTCCTTTGCCTCACTCATTCCAAATCTCTTAAGCAACTCCATACAATACTTGGTTTGACTAACGAAAGTTCCTTGATTAAGTTGCTTGATTTGTAGACCAAGGAAGAAGTTCAATTCTCCCATGAGGCTCATCTCAAATTCACTCTGCATAAGCTTAGAAAATTCTTTGACAAGTTTTGCATTAGTCGATCCAAATATAATATCATCTACATAAACTTGAACCAAGAGTATATCTTTTCTTTTAATTAAGAGAGTAGTGTCAACTTTACCCCTAAAATATCCTTGGCTAAGTAGAAATTTTCTTAAACGTTCATATCAAGCTCTAGGAGCTTGTTTAAGACCGTATAGAGCGTGTTTCAATTTATAAACATAGTTAGGATACTTAAGATTTTCAAAACCGGGTGGTTGAGCAACATACACTTCTTCATTAATGTAACCATTTAGAAAAACACTTTTAACATCCATTTGAAATAGTTTAAAATCTTTTGAACAAGCGTAAGCAAGTAAGAGACGAATAGCCTCGAGACGTGCTACCGGTGCGTACGTCTCTTCATAATCAATACCTTCCTCTTGGTTATAGCCTTGAGCTACCAATCTAGCCTTGTTTCTAGTAATAACTCCATTTTCATCAAGTTTGTTACGAAAAAACCATCTAATACCGATTACATGATGTGCTCCCGGATGAGGGACAAGGTCCCAAACATCGTTCAGTTTAAATTGGATTAATTCCTCTTGCATGGCCATTAGCCAGTGCTCGTCAAGTAATGCGTCCTTAGCATTTTTCGTCTCAACTTGTGAAACAAAAGCAAAACGATGACAAAAGTTACTTATCTTGGAGCGTGTTGTAACGCCCTTTGAGATGTCGCCTATTATGTTGTCGATTGGATGATCTTTTACGTTTGTCCAGGCCTTGGGAAGTTCTTCGTTGTTTGAGATGCCTTCTTTTTCAACATTTTCATGAGACTCATCTTTCTCTTGCTTAGCATCTTCCTTTGCAACACTTTCACTATCGTCTTCCTTATCTTGGGCAATGTCTTCAGTAGATGGGCCTGCACCATCAAAGGATATACCTCTCTCGACACTTTTTGCATAAGATTCATCAAAGGACACATGAACTGACTCTTCTACTATAAGCAACCTTTTGTTGTAAATCCTATATGCTTTACAAGATTGAGAGTAACCAAGAAATATGCCTTCGTCAGCTTTAGCATAGAATTTTCCAAGGTTATCCTTACCATTATTTAACACAAAACATTTGCAACCGAATACGTGGAGATGTGACACATTAGGTTTTCTACCCTTTAATAGTTCATAAGGTGTTTTGTTCAGTATAGGACGTATTAGTATCCTATTCAAAACATAACATGCGGTGCTAATAGCATCATCCCAGAAATATTTAGGTAGACTACCTTCATTGAGCATTGTTCTTGCCAACTCCTCTAGAACACGATTTTTGCGTTCAACCACCCCGTTTTGTTGTGGTATTCTAGGATCTGAAAAGTTATGTTCAATTCCATGTTTATCACAATATTTTTCAAAAAGATAGTTTTCAAATTCTCCACCGTGATCGCTACGGATTGCAACTATTTTGGTGTTTATTTTGTTTTGACATAACCTTGCAAATTGAGTAATGGCTCGAAAAGTTTGATCCTTACTAGGTAAGAAAATTGTCCAACAAAATCTAGAGTAATCATCAACAATGACAAAACCATAGATGCTTCCACCTATGCTTTTTGTCCTTGAAGGGCCAAAAAGGTCCATGTGAAGAAGTTCAAGGGGTCGTGATGTTAAAACAATATTTTTTTATTTAAAGGATACTTTTGTTTGTTTCCCCTTATGACAAGCATCACATATATGATCTTTTGAAAACTTTATTTTTGGCAAACCGATTACTAAGTCTTTTGTGACAACTTTATTTAGTAAGTCAAAGTTTATGTGAGCGAGGCGTCTATGCCAAAGCCATGAGTCTTCACATAGGGAAATAAGACACTTGGCAATTGACTTAGATACTTTGTCCAAATTCAGCATATATATATATATATATATATATATATATATATTGTTTACTCTTATGCCATTAAACATAATGTCTCTTTTCTTAGTATCTTCTATTGTGCAACCAGAATTTATAAAAGTTACTTTGAAATCTTTGTCGCACAATTGACTTATACTTAAGAGGTTATGTTTAAGACCTTCTACTAGTAAAACATCGGTTATAGTTGTGGTAGATGGGTTACCAACACTTCCTTTACCAAGTATGGCTCCTCGATTGTTGTCTCCATAGGTGACATATCCCTTTTTCTTCGCGTGAAACTCAACAAAATGTGATATGTCTCCCGTCATGTGTCCTGAACATCCACTATCCAGGAACCACAACCTCTCGGCAATGTCAAGACACTTTTCCTGCAAGACTAATTTAGAGTTGAAGGTCCCCAATTTTCATTGGGTCCTTGGTAGTGAGTAAATAAGGTGTTGCATTTAGGCAACCATTGAAAGACGCCTTTAGGGACTAATATTCTCCTAAACTTGCATTTTTCAATAGTATGTCCTCTTTTGCAACAATAGTGACGTGTAATATGAGGAGAATATATTGTTTTATCGGTTGATGCTTTAGGTACAAAGGAGTATTTACTATAAGGAGGATTATAAGATCTCTTGAATTTGTTTGGATCAACCGCAAACGTCACCTTTGGTTGTAAGGCTTTTTCTAACTTTGATTTTAAATTTCTTACTTCTTTTTGCCAAATGTGACAGGTCTCACAACCAAACCATGATGTGGGATCCTTCTCGATATTATCCTTTTGAGCATCTAACATAGATTGTTTCAAATCTTCCATATCCTTTTCGGTCTTTTCAACTTTTGATTTAAGATGTGAGAAAATTTTCTTATTTGAGGCCAAAAGTTTGAAAGCTTCGATTGCATTTCTATGTAGTTCTTCAAAAGCTAATTTTAATTCAGCATGAGATACCTTATTTACAAGTTCAAGTTTGAGATGACTTACACGCTTCTTTTTATTGTGTTGATGCGCCATAAGACAAAAGTTTGCTCAATCGTCTTCATCACTTGAAGACCCCTCACTAGATGAATCACTTTCCCATGCTATGTAGGCTCTTCTAGGCTTGTTGTGACTTTTGCTTGGATTCTTTTCTTTCTCCTTCTTAAGGTATGGACAATCCGGTTTGTAGTGACCAACTTTACCACAATTGAAACAAGGACCTTTGGATTTTCCCTTGATATTCTCATCTTGTTTGTGCTTGTTGAATTGTTTCCTATAGTTGATCAAGCTTTTGTCGGAATGTTTTGCTCCATTTTTCCTTATGTATTCGTTGTACCTTCGCAAACAGTCTCATTTCCTCATCATCTGAGTCTTCCTCATCACTAGTATCACTATCCTCTTGCTCTTGCTTTGAGGTCTTGGAGCTTGAAGCCTTTAGAGCTATTGACTTCTTCTCTACCTCTTTCTCTATGTTCTTATCTTTCTTTCCCCTTTTCTCATGCATTTCATGGCATTTAAGATGTTGCTCATGTTCTTCAAGTTTACCAAAGAGAGTGGTAAGGTCTAAGGTATTTAGATCATTTGCTTCCTTTATGGCGGTAACCTTGGATTGCCATTACCTGTTTAAACATCTTAAAATTTTGTTAGTAGCGATTGCATTGGAAACAGGTCTATCAAGAGAGTTTAAGAGATTTTTGAGATGCACGAATCTCTTTTGCATTTTTTCAATGGATTCACCATCTTCCATATGAAAGAGTTCGAATTCTTGAGTTAACGTATTAATTCTAGCTAGTTTGACATCATCCGTTCCCTCATGGGCAACTTGCAATGTGTCCCACTTAGCTTTAGCGGATCTACAATGGGAAATGCGATAGTATTTAACAACTCCTAGAGCTGATATTAGAATGTTTCTCGCTTTCCAATCGTATCCATATCTCTTTTCATCTTTAGCATCCCAAGTATTTTCTGGTTTAGGAATGATAGCACCAGCAACATTTGTCATGGTAATTTGAAATGGACCATTAACAATTGCTGTCTAGATGTTCCTATCGATTGCATTAATATGCACACACATACAATCCTTCCAATAGCCATAGTTTTCACCGTTGAAAACTGGAGCTCTATTATGAGCCCCTTTAGGTCCGGAAGTCATCTTTCCAATAAGTGTTTCACGTAGCACGGAATAAACCAGAGCTCTTGATGCCACTTGTTAGACGCTAGGCTTTAGGTTCTAGAGGGGGGTGAATAGAACCTCAGTATATTTTCGGATTTCTTTTCAAAACACGTGCGAAAGCGTTATTTGGATCGTTTCGCATCTATTCCGAACGGCTACTAGAGGTATTATATATGATTTTAAACCATGAAATAGTTAAGATGTGGTAATGAGAAGATTGCTTATAGAACCAATTAGATACTCTAATGAAAATCGTAACTGCTTGCTTGATAGACTATGTTTGCAATGACTCGATATTAGTTGAAGCAATAAATCAAACACTTGGTAATAATGTCTAAATTGATAATGATTCAATGTGTGGTGGCTTGTGATGTTTGTGCAGAATCTTATCACACAAGTTTAACACTTGAACCTTTGATCAATTAGCAATTATCACCAGAGATAAGCGAAACGTAAACGAAAAGATAAAAGTGATAAGCACACAATATTTGTCCAGGCAATTCGTCGATCGTCCTCGCTACGACTATGTCTTCCCCCAATTCCAAACGGGAATTGGGTAATATATCATTTAGTTTGAAAATAGTTTGTACAAAGAAGAGTCAAAGAGATAACGATAAACCAAATATGCAAATCCTTTTAAACTTCTTCCCCTTAATCTTGAGCCTGATCAAGTATCTCCAAGAGCTTCACTTTGATTTCCCTATCTGCAGTGCTTTGAATCTCTAGAACCCTTGTTCTTCAATCAACGCACTCAGCTGGATCTTCACAAATCTTGGAGGACAAAATCCACGGATTTTTTGCACCATAACCCCACAAATCTTCACCCACTAGGAATCTTCAATTCCGTTCCATGGACGTTATCGATCTTGATCGCAAACCCTCTACGCAAAAATGGTTGTGTGTAGTTGTGTCGGAGATGAGAGGAAGAACGAATATGAGAAGCCTTTGTGTCTCTTTCAGTTGTGAATGTTGATGTGCAATAAGTGACATAAAGAATATATAAAGGAGCAAGCTCTGTGTATCAGGGAACATACAAAATTTAGCAGATTTTGAGCAGATAGGTCGACCTACTTTGTGGTTGGGTCGACCTAACAGAGATAGATTTGGCCAAGTTGTAATTGCTTCCAGTGGAGTTGACTTGCAGGTAGCTTAGGTCGACCTAAAATCAGTTAAATTGCATTCTTGAGACTTTTCTTCAGTTTAGGTCAACCTAGGATAAAGGATGCGTCGACCTAACAGTGATATTTTGTTTTTGCTTTACTTTGAGTCGACCTGCTGAAGCACTGGGTCGACCTAACAGAAGTATGCAGTTTTTGCTTGCTTTTGAGTCGACCTGATTAAGGCCTAGGTCGACCTGACTGCTGCAAAGTTGGTCAAAACTTCATTTTCTTTGAGTCATTCACTTGTGCTCTTGTATTTTGATTGCTTGTGATGTTTGCCATGAATCAAAAACTCATTGGTGAGTGTATGCTTGTTCTCACATTACGAAGTGGAAAAAATTGTATAGAACATTTACGGAAAAACTCCATGATAGAATAACCTATGACAAAGGGATTTTAACCCAAGGTCTTTCATGAGCACACCACTCACATGTGTGTTATACAATTAAAGGACTCCTTGGTTTAGTGGGAGATAGTCATTGTTAATCAATTATGTTCTATATTTGATAGTATATATGCATACTCCTATATTTGTATTACGTTCTGATTTGATATAAAGTTTGGTTATTCAATTCATTGCATTTTGTATGATATTATTAATTTTAATTAAGTAAGGAGGACTAGTTGAAAATTGACATGTATTGATCACCTTCATGTGTTTTCATGCTACATATTTCATGATTAATCTATGTCATTTAGTTGTGTTTATATTTGTGATCATTGATCGGTTTAATTATGATTGATATAATGAAAACCTCTTTGGCTATATATTGATGTAATTAATGGACGAGATGAAGATATGTCAAATGTTTATAATGGGAATTTTTGAGCTCATAATGTCTAACACATTTATAAGGATACATATATGACTAGTGGGAGATTGTTAGAAATTTTTTGGTCATACATGTAATAAATTAATGTGTTAGGACCATTATTTAATTAGCCAAATTAAAGTGATCTATTTAATGTAAGGTTTATGGCTAAGGATGTAATTGTCATGAAAAATATCGTGTAGATACCAAAAGTCTTATTTCTATTTTTGGTGATGGGTAAAATTTGAATAAGAAACCTTGACTAATCATGACCCTTCATGGAAGGGCATGAGATTCTAAACTTGAATGAACACGACTCTTCATGAAAGGGCATGTGATTCTTATAAATAAGGGGTTATGGTCCCCAATTGTAGACATTACAAAAATGATCATATAATATTTTTTCTCTTTATCCCATTGAAGGAAGAACTAAGGAATTAAGGAATCTACAATTGGAAGGTCATTACTCTATCAAGATCATCATCTTCTCATTGAAATTACATGGATTGTAAAGGTACACTTCTGTTTTACATTTCATCTTGAACTGAGTATGGATTAATAAAGTTTTGATTAACTAAAAAAAATTCCTAACATTTGTTACTTGATTGCTAAAGATGCTACATTAAAATCAATAATATGTAAATTCTCTTCCTTTCAATCTATATTGCATCATATAAACAACAACAGTGTAATGTGAGAAGTACAAATATGTTTTATTTTCACTATTCATTGTAATTATTTCATTTCCCACAATTTCAATTAGGTTTCAATTTTTTTGAATTAATAACTTCTCGCCACTACATGATAACTCTTTTGTTTAATCTATTCTTACATGTAAGAATTAATTTTTGAAAGATGATATCTGATCAACAAAACCTTTAACACAACACATCATTTTTTTAACATTTCGAAATCTTAAGTAATTTTGCCCCTTTTTGTTTTAGATTTAATTTGGTTCACGTGATTGAAGAATAATAGACATGTTTCGTGTTATGTATGAATATCATATGTGATCTTACGTGATCAAATGGATCTTCATGGTCTGTAACAAACTGGACTTCTGTAAAACTAGGGGGTGTACCTGCAAGGTACTCCGATACTAAAGTAAGAAGAGAGAGCAATCAGGGTGCAAGTATAAGGTAAGAGTGAGAACGAGTGAATTTACTTGACCCTCTAATCAAAGAGGATATTTATAGCCCCTAGCACTAGGCCAAGATTTCGCCATTGGACTGTGTCGCACGCTCGCGAAAAATAACAGAGTCGCCACCAATATATTTATCCCATAAGGGAAAGGAATATCAGAAAACCTAACAAGGGATAAGAACAGGGTCTTGCGACCAGAGAATCTAGGCACGAGAGTCGGTTACGCAAAGGGAAGGTACTAGCACCCCTCACGCCCATCGTACTCGATGGTACCCAACTATGTTTGTTTCTATCTAAAGGGTGTGTACTATGTCTATGTGTACATGCGAATGAATGCAAAATGTAGGGAAATAAATAATTATACTCGCACAGGCCCTACCCCGCTGCCTACGAATCCTTTTCAGGAATCAGAGTTACCGTAGCTCGGCTCAACATTTTCTATTTGTTTTGTGTTTTTTAATTAGGCGGAGTTAACGTTTGCGCTCTTGCATAAGGGGACGAACTACGATGCGTTTGAGAGGAAATAACAATGCCCTTAAGAATGCCAAACGAGGCAAGAGAGGGAGGGGAAAATATTTTTCGAGCGTCTCGAGTTACTCCCTTAAACAAGTGAGGTTCGATCACTCTTTGTTTTTGTTTTTTAGGGTTAGAAACTTCCACTCAAGTGATCCCCTTAAACAAGAGGGACGAGAGTTTCTGTTCTTTTTTATTGTTTTCACTTATTTATTAATGTATTTTTAAGTGTTTTCTTTGTATTTTTTAAAGGGATTTTATTTGGATATTTATTAAGTGTTTTATTGTTGTAAAAGAAAAAGAAATGAGAAAGGGGGAGACTAACCTAATTTCTAAACCTAGAGTTATTCTAATCTAACTCTAATGTTAACATACTAATGGTATTAACAAGGTAGGCCAAAAAAATGGCGAAAAACAAGTAACAAAATTATACAACAATTAGACAAAAATAGCATAAATATGATACAAGAGAAATGAGAAAACAAATTCAAGTATTAGTGCAAAATTAACCTAAAAATACTACTATTTTATGAGCTTTTTAATGAGGTTTTTATATGAAAAATAATCAATTAGAGGGGGTGTTAACTCAAGAACAGTGGTGTAAGTAAATGGGGCGCAAAGGCCCAAGGGTGGAGCCCAATAACATGTTTTTTGTTATTCAAATTTCTCTTATGTGCCAAAAATAGAGTGTGACATGGACTAACGGAAGGGGGTGTACCTGCATTTATTTCGGGCTAGGCGCAATGTGTTATTTCGGTTTCAGAATCTAACAGGTGGGGGTGATACTGGGCCCGGTGGGGTGTGAATAAGCATGAAATTCGTAAGCCCACATTACTATGGATGCAAATCTATTATCTCAAAATTTATTTTCTCTGAATTTTAATTAGAGAAATGATAGAGTTACACCTTAAAATGACACTACACCGTAACTATATACTATTTCATATACTTTTTGCTTTTTAATTATTTTTTCATTGCCTAGGTTTCCGTGCCACTTCTGAAATGTTTGAAAAAAATTACGGTGTACAGATACGGTGTACGTAATATAGTGTACACATAGCACACCTCTTTTAATTAATACTAACTAAACTCAGTTATCCCTAATAAATCTGGTTAATACTAACGTTAATTAAAAACAAGTGAAAAAGGAAATTAGGGTTAGAGTGTGACCTTTGAGCTGAACAAGTTTATTCTCTTCCCTCTCTCACGAAATGCAAGCGGCGGCCGGAACTCTCTCCTTCGATCAAACTTCCGCCGGTGTAAAACTCTCCACCTCAACTCAATTCTCGGACTTTCTGCTCTCGAGCTCATCTCTCACTTGCGGCGGTTTTCATCACCGTCTCATATTCTTCTCACACGCGAATACTCCTCATCTCTATTTTGAAACAGCAAACGAATCGGATTGTGAAAAGCTACTATGTTAATGAGATCTTGAATCGGCACTGAGGTTGTGATTTGAAATCGCTTGACGTGGAAGGTGCCATAACAATCGAAGTTGTTGTTGCGCTTGTGGAGAAGATGAACGCTATCGCGGTAGGTTGAGTGAAGATGTTAAAACTCAAAGTTGTGAATTCTTGGAGATTGAAGAATAACGTTGCAATGCGAAGTAGCTATGGAAGATAGAGAAGATTGGAGAAATGTCGAGAGGTGTGATGAAGATTGTTGCGATTGAAGTTGTTGCAATTGAAGATTGAATGAAGCGCAGAATTGAGGATGAAGATTGTTGCGAAGAGGTGATAAATTTTTATGTAACCGTCTTCTGTTAGAGTCTTTTTTGGTGATGATTTCGTTCTTTTCCTTTTTTACAGAAACTTGAGAGTGGAGAGATTGAAGGTGTGAGATTAGAGGTTGAAGGTTGAAGTTGCAGACTGAATTCAAGAAGATTTTGAGAGAGTGTGAAGAAGATGAAGAAGATCGATAGAAGTTCAGGTTGAAGAGACAATGAAGATTTTAGAGAAGCTTTTGTGGTTTTTTCTGGTGGATTGAATGAAGATGAACATGGTGAAGGTTTTTTTTTAGAGTGAAGGTGAGAGAAAGTGAATTGATGGTGGATTATGGGTCGCTCTGAATCTGAGCAGTGTAGATGAATATATAGGATAGCTGATTGAAGATTGTTCATCAATTGAAAGGTTGGTCACAATTCCTGTTTCTCTGAACCTTCTTCTTCTTTTTTGTTTTCTGTTGAATAATTCTATTAGCTCCGTAAGTGAATCGGCTAGGATTGGTTATAAGGTCAGAAAATTAGTTAGAGGTTGTTGCTGGGAAGTTAGGAGTTTGCTAGTAATGTAAGTTGGTGGTTAAAATTTCGGTTTTTGCTGTTGGGAAAGGTTAAGAAAATGGTTAATTATGAAAATGGATGTAAGGCTGTTTCAGTTAGCTGTTAATGAAATGGTTTTGGATTTTGAGTTGTATGGTTAGAATTGAGTTAGTGGAATGCTGTTAGGAAACTTGTTAGTAGGAGTTAATGTGAACACGTGGCTAAGCTTAGAAGATCAGTTGGTTTGGGAACTGTTAGTAAATGGATATATTGGTAGTTTAGAAGAGATTTGGGATTATTGTTGACTGATATATGTTGTGGGTTGTATGCACATGATATAAGTAATGTGAATTGATAGTGAAGCTATGATGATTAATGAAATGGTAATATTTGGAATGTTAGACAAATTGGTTGTATGTTAGGTGATGTGCAAAAGGCTTGAAGTTTAACTTAGTTTTGTTTACAGGTTATGCAGGTCTGAACTAATTTGGATTGTGAACTGATGCATCTCTTGATTATGCAGGTTTGGTGATGCCATGGTTCAATGGAGTTTCCTTGAAAGCCTTGGTGTTATGAAGTAACTTCTAATGGCGACGACACGAAGAAGAGCTAATTTAAAGATGCTGAAGAGATACAAGTCTTATGAAGTCAGACTTGGTTAGTCAAGGTCAATGGTGCCAGTGGTCTAATCAATGGTCAACTGCTGACCAATAGTAAACAGTTGACCAAGAAAGTCAACTATTGTCAAATTGTATATTTTTCAATGAAATTCCCATTTTTGTGTAGTGCACTCTATGTGTTTGCAATGGCCCTTTTATCTTGTAATGAATTTGAATACATGACTTCACTTTTGTATTTTAAGTAGTATATGATTCTTGAATCTTCCCTCATACTCATTTGAATTTTAAATTCAAAACATATGCTTTCTTAGATTTCCACCTTTGCAAACTTAGTGAAGCAATCCAAGTGGAATGGTAACTAAAGATATGGATCAACACGAATTTAGTCAAAAAGTCAACTTTGCTCGATGTAGTCAACAACTTTGCAAATAATCTCCATATGTCTTTCTTTCCTCAATAAATCAATAACATCTCTAATTTAAGTTGTTAGACATTCTCAAGCATGTCGAGACCACACAATTCCTAGGGAAATAAACCCTAGGTCAAAATGTTCCATGTGAATAGAATTCTTCCGATCAAGTGCTTTTCAATATCTGAACCAATCCTAGTCTGGATCATGTACGAGGCGTCATCTTTAACGAAACAAATAACCTTGCCAAGACCTAAGTGAAACCACAGCTTGTTTCACGACCCTTGATCCCATACTTTTAATAAATGAATCCAAAGCCATGCAAATGCCCTAATGAAGGTATGCAGATGAAATGTGAAGTATAAGCCAGATAAAAGTAAAGGGGTAGGACAAATTTGGGGTATGACAGCTGCCCCTATTTAATTGTCTTAAACCTGAAGGTGAGATTGGCGTCTGCCTTTCGAATATTCGAGGTAGAAGGAGATTAAATATCAAGACCTGAAATTTTTCCTAAAGAGAAAATGGTGTAAGTGTTATCCTTATTTTTGTATTTTGATATCTGCTGGGTAAAGAGATTTTTTTTTTTGGTTTTTCTGGTGGGAAATTCACAGTGAGTAATTGGATTTGAATGGGGGTAGCTTGTAATGTGGTAGCGGTGCCAATACATGGTTCTCCAAGAGAATGGTTGTTACATGGAACAGTAATTGAAAGATATGGTCTTGATAGGGAGATAATATAACACAGACGAGTGTCGAAGAAGGATACATAGGAGCATCGAAAGAAGAATACAGACAAGTGTTTGAATCAATACAGACGAGTATCGAAAGAAGATACTGTCATACCCCAAATTTGTCCTATCCCATTTATCTGGCCTACAATCCATCTACATACATCATTTAGGTCATGGCCCAATTCATGCATTCATATCATGGTTACTGTTCCAAAAAGAGACAAGAAAGGAGCTTCTGGCACAAAGAACTTCTGATTAAATATTAAGATCTGAGGTCTGGTCTTGTGGCATTATCCTTTTGAGGTTATTCTTGAATCAGGGTTTCCTTACCTTCAAGTCAGAGCATTGGTTAGAAAATACAAGCTTAATGTTCATCTGATTATTCCAAATTAGGGTTTCTTGACCAAAGTCCACACAATTGACTTTTTGGTCAAGATACTGATCAAGAGTTGATTTTATAAGGAGTGATGGTATTATGACTGTGTAGAAGTGTTCAGTCAATTACAATTTGTTAGAAACTAATTAATCGTGAATTTCATTAAGATTAGAGGAAAATCCGAACAGTTGACTTTTGGGTAAAAACCAGGTTTACCACTCAAATATTGACTTCTGGTGGAAAATCGATCGAGAAAAGTCAAAGAACGGATAAAATCGAGAGTTTGACAAAAGTTACCAAAAAAAGAAAAATATCAAAAAAGGAAAGTTTTATATTTAGAAAAATTTTTGCTCTTAAAAAGATTGATGAGCAGTCCACTTCATCCCTGATTTACACGTGTCAGAAGGCCGTATTTCAAAAAATCCCCAACATAAAAAATGTTCAGATCATGGCATGCTGCAATTCTCTAGTCGAAAGTTTTTTCATTTGAAGCTTGGTTGAGAAGATAAATTGGTTTGAAGTCTTAAGAAACTCATTTGATTCAAGTCATGACCCAGGCCAAAATCCAGGCCACGCGTAAGCATTGTATCAAACACATGGCGTGCAATATTGGGAGTAGTTTCTTGATCCCTACAAATATGCTACAAATGCAATCTTGGTATCATACTGATCCCCTCCATGTCCTCTATTCATTAAGCAAGGACTAAGTAAATTGCGTGAGTAATGAATCAGTTATGAGTTTCCAAAGTGGAGTTCTCGCAAAGCCCATATGGCACATTTGACCCAGGCAAGAATCTGAGTCACGCGCAAGCATTTGAACAAACAGGTGGCGTGGCAGATACAAGTCCAAATGTAGAGAGATTCAATCATTTTCCAAGGTCAATACTAATGTAAACCTACTCCTTTCTAGGCCCTCTTCACATTGCTTTTGAGTTTGAAATGAATGGTGTCCTATGGAGGGAGATATAGGCACACGAAGTGAGACATGGACATGAATTCATTGTTGTAACATAGAAGCTATTATTCATTACCATATAAGGCCATGCACATGCTACATTTGAAAAAGCTCACTCAAAGACTTGCTCCATCTATCACGTGCTTGCTCACTAAGTATAGAGAAAAGATACACTACAAGTGCCATACCGTAGATCTCCATACACTCCCCATGTTATGCTCACCCTATATAAGTTGAAGATCCTTCACAAAACGAGGGTCACACATCATTTTTACCTTTTTTTCATTTTTCTCCCTCAATATCTTCTCTGCTCACTCTTCCCTTTTTCTCTCCACTCTCTCCCTCACCATGAAGAAGTTTGTTACATGTGTAACAAACTCTAACTAACCATCACTTGCATCATCCTCCATAAAACTTCACAAAGCTTCACCACCAAGCTTCGGATTCACCACCTCACCACCCTGACCTCCATCGTCATAGCCACTGCATTAGCATCATACAAAGATCCAACCTCCATCCTCATCAGCATCGAGTTTCACATCTGAACATCACCTTCACCAAGCCTGTGCTCGTTCAGAGATTAGGATTGGACTTAAAGCTTAAACATCGTCATCTTCATCTCGTTCGAGTGGTGAAGGAATCGTAGAGCTGTATATGCAACTTGATTAAGATCTATAAACCTCTCTGCATCTTAGATAATAGACTTGTGCATATCATATTCAATCTTGAGAATCTTGAAGCGTTGATTTCGGTTTGTGCTTAATGATGTTTGCATAAGTGTTCGAACTGCGTGCCTGATCTATGCATGTCGTAGAAATCACTTTGAGATCATTAGTATGCGTTTAGGTGAAGTTTTGTAAGTTAGGGTTTTGCAAAATCTTTCGGTTTAATGAATAGATCCAGAATCAATGCAAACTGAGGTTGGATTTTAATTCGTAGAGGAATTCCGAGCGAGAAAGTTTTGGCTTTTATTATTTCTGGAAAAAAAGTTGGGGCTCCGCCGTGGGAGTGATCGAGGAAGACGACCGTCGGTGGTATCTCCGACGTCTGCACCCTGTATTTTTTTCTATTTGCATACGTGGCAGTTTGGTTCGCGGAGGATCTATTATTATGGAACGCTTATGTCTTATTCACATGATTGGTCCGCACGAAGAGGGATCCTGATTGATCCATTGGTCAATTTGTCTTCATCCATTTAAAACTTGTGTGACCTATTGATATGCAGTGCCAATATACTGTCACGTTACATGGTAATATCAATATGATGCATGAATAAATAACGGTTGGACAAAATAAATGGAATAAAAAATGAAATAAAGGCTGAATAGATGATGGATTGGGCCGCGCGAATTAGGCCTGTAAAATTTCCTGGATGCGCCCTTGTTTTGCTAATACACCACCTGCCATTGGACTGGGCCTGAGCGCCCCTGCTTTCCACAACCCCTGTTTTAGGCCATGTTTGGGCTCATAACTAATTTTAGTTCATTAATAAAATTACTGATGCACCCCTGCAGTTTAGATTTTAGTTTTTTACTTCAATTTTATTTTCTTTTACTTTTAACCCATAACTCTTTTTTAACTCAAGTGAAAATACATAAAAATTGGTTTTATATATTATAGGGTATGTAAATAATTGTCATAATTTTTGTCGATTTTTTAATTGTCTCGATACCTATAATAAATCATTTACTTTATACTTGTATTTTTTGCTTTGATTCTTTTTGTAAATAATTTTGGATAGAATTTTGATTGAAATTTCCATGTTAACATTAGACTTAGACTACAATAACAATTAGGTTAGGATTCTTAGGCCAGTCTCCCCCATTTTCATTCTTTTCTTTTTACAACTCTAAAACACCTAATAAATACTCAAAATAAAATCCCTTTAAAAATTACAAAGAAAACACTTAAAAAAACATTAACAAAGGTAAAAATCAATAAAAAGGGAATGGAAGCTCTCGTCTCCCTTGCTTTAGGCAATCACTTGGGTGGAAGTTCCCAATCATAAAAAACACCAACCAAAGAGTAACTGGAGCTTCTCTTGCTTAAGGGATCCCCTCGAAACACTCAAACTCTCTCTCTCTTCTCTTCTTCTTAAGGGCAATGTTATTTCCGCTCGAACGCATCGTAGGCCGTCCCCTTATGAAGGAGCGCGAACGTTAACTCCGCCCAACTAAAAAACACAAAAACAAACAGAAACATGTGAGCCGAGCTACGGTAACTCTGACTTTTGAAAAGGATACGTAGGCAGCGGGGTAGGGCCCGTGCGAGTACAATTCTTTATTTTCCCTACATTTTGCATTCATTCGCATATAGACATAGATATAGTACACACCCTTTAGATAGAAACAAACATAGGTGGATACCATCGAGTACGATGGGCGCGAGGGGTGCTAGTACCTTCCCCTTGCGTAACCGACTCCCGTACCTAGATTCTCTGGTCGCAAGACTCTGTTCCTTCCTTTGTTAGGTTTTCTGATATTCCTTACCCTTAATGGTAATTAAATTGCAATTATTGTTTTTGCCATTTTTAGGCTTACAAAGGAAAGGAAAGAATAAACAACTAAATAATAATAATAATAAAATAAAAAATAAAAAACTCCTTCAAGTTTCCTATGGACGCTTTCTCTTTGCCCCAAGGAAAGTGTTGACACTTTGCTTTGCATGGAGTTGCTTCGTAAGTTCTAACACTTGCTTCTCTTTAGCACGAAATTGGGCCTCAAAAGTATCTCTTTCTTCCTTCAACTGAGCACATGAACTTTGTAGCTCTTCTAAGTCAATAGGCATGTCTGGATGAAGAATAACCCGAAGGACCTTTTCTTCATACTTTGGTTCCACAATCACAGGTCTGACATAGGGATATGGCATAACAAAACGTTGAGCGCGAGTGCGCACCCATCTGAGATAAGGCTCTAAAGGAATGGAGTTCTTTTGACCCCAACTCTTGCTATCAACCTTGTATACTTTGTTCCAAGCGCGTATCAACTCCTGACGCTGGTTTTGAACATCTTCTTTGTAGTTGAAGACAACCCCTTTAATAATCATGTTATGAGGACCATCCTTGCGAGCATACCCAAATTGACGTAGGGCTAATGAAAGATTGTAGGTGATTCCCCCTCTAATTACAAGGAGTGGCACATAAGGGAATTTCCCACAATGGTCAATAATAGTGACGTACTCCTAAGATATGACGTGCCAACGGATGTCTAAACGAGAAAGTGACATTATCCTTCGCGACCATTGCATCTTTTGATCATTTCTTAACACTGAATGAGGAAGGTGAGAATTAAACCACCTAGCTAGTAGAGGCGTACAACACATGAGGGTTCCTCGCTTCTTCATGGTACGGGTGTGGAGCTTTCCCAAATAAGAACTTGGCGAAGAAACCTTCAACCCCATTTTTTGTTTCCCAATTGGAAGTAATGTCTGATCTCTTCAGGTGTAATGCATCAACAATTGTAAGCACCCTTTGTATCCATGGTTATCCATGGGCTCTTAATTTCTTAGCTCACTTTGTTTGAATTGTTTGAAAAGTGTCGTGTGTGAATAGGAAAAGGATTTGAATAAGGACTTTTGGCTTGTAAATAAGCGTATCCTTTTGGAAAGTATTTTGAAAAGAGGTGTGGAAAGCATTTGAGAGTTTGATTTGAATGTGAGTAAGAATTTAAGAGCACATACCCTAAGTTTGTCTTTCTTGTTCTTTAAATATTTCGTTTGAAAGGGCTATCCATACCCTAAGGAGGGTAGGTAGTCCTTTCATTGGATGTGAAAGGGTCATCAAGGAAATATCATTCGCCATAAAACAGGCCCTACCATATATAGGTAGGTAGACTTTGGGGAAGGATAGAATAGTCATTTTTTAGGCAACCAACAAGGATACCATAGCAAGTGGGACAATCATCATTTACCGAGGCAACATTGAAGGACAAGATCATTTATCTGTTAGGCAACTTCGAGGGGAGATATGATCTTATCATAATTTATGAACTGAGGGCAACATTTGTTTTGCTTTAGGTATCCTCAGAATCGAGGGACTTAACTATTGGATTGCAATTAAAGGCGGCAGGCAACAAGGCAACAGGAGAGGTTACCCTAAAGAGGTGTGTGTGGCACAGTCACGTGGTTAAATTCGAATATTTATCTTGTAAGTTAGTGATGCTAATTCAATTAAGTGGCTTGCACTCCCTAGGATTACTAACCACAACAATTAATATTATACATAAATTAAAGGCAAAAAAGATAAATTCCTACACTATTATAATAAACACTTGTGGGCAGAAAAATAATGGGCAAAAAAAAAAAGAGAATAATTATTTCAAGGTAATAAAATGGCTTGAGCCTTCATCGATCCTTGATCATTCCTGAAAATTAAGAATGAAGAAGAGAAAGGTTAGTGTATTAAAAACATATTGATTATTTACACAAACCCTAATTTAAATCAAAACAGGCAAAATAATTAATTATTTTAAAAAACTATTTAGAAATTAAGAGAATCGAACGTGCGATTAAATATGATATTTACATGATTTAAAATATTAATTTAAACTAATTAATTAATTTACATAAACAAACACATATGAAAAATAATACTTTTATTATAAAACAAACAATTATTTTTAATGTTGTGAGAAAAATCGAATCTTCGATTAAATAAAATAAATGATTATAAAATTATAATAAAATAAAAATAATTTGTTTAAATAACATAAGTTTAATAAAAGAATAATAATAAAAAGGAAAAAGAAAATAAATAAAAAGAATTCATGTAATGAAAAATAAATAAAAAATTGAGAAAACTTAGCACTGATCAAGTGTGGTAAAGTCTGGAGGGTCTACAGTGCGCCTACGCGTCCATATGCGTTGGATTAATCAGACAAGTGATATGATGGCTGGCAACGTGAGTGTGCACCATATGTGCGTGCGTCTTGAAGCGCTGGATCCCTTTGGATTTGAAAACAAAGGCGTGAGTTTTCTGGACAATAAAAGGGTGACACCTCTTGGTCTTCAACCCCTGGCCGTCGTCTTAGGTCCTGCAACGACCTATAGCGACGGTTCCTTCCATGGCTAAAAAACTGCCCTCACGAATACATGCAAACACCAAAAAATTTTTTTTGCAAGGCCACCATTGAGTTCGTCTAGGCCTCAAGAATCCAATTATGGCCTTAATTTGGCCTTTAGGTACCTGTAACAAAAAGCCCTAAAACAAAACCCTAGTTTTCTACAATGGTATAATTTGATACAGGTGCGCAAACAAACAATTAACCATCCAGAAACAACCCTTACGTCATAACAAACCAAATAATGCAATCAAAACATGTTTATATGCCATGAATTAAAGCAATCGAAGAAGTTTAAATTTATACAAATTGTGGCTCAATTGGATGTAATTCCGGGGGTGTTGATGGCATGTGAGTATCCAGAAAGCTTCTGGAACCTCTAAGGACTGTATTGCAACCTTTGGAATGCTTTGATTCTTCTCCAAACTCCAAAATCGATTTCAAGATTTTTGTGGAAAAAAGTGCTCTTGTATAGGGTTCTCCTAGGCTAGAATTTCGTGCTTGAGGGTTTGGTTGTGTTATGTTCTTATAACATAAGGGTTTAGGTCAACAAAACTTGGCAAAATCTCTTTGAATCTTTGATTTTCTTTTGAGAAAATTTGATTTGAATATGGGAGTGAATGATGATTGGATTGGATTTTCTTAATTCGTCTCAATCATATCCAATCCATATATGCATGAAATTATATTGAATATGGGAGTGAATGATGATTGGATTTGATTCAAATTAATCCCGTAAACCATATCTTTGATTTTCTCTTGATTTACCTAATTTTAATAATTTTTAAATGAATAAAAATTCATAGTAAATCAAATAAATCAAACAATTTCGTGGCAAATGAATTTTGAGTCTTGGATATCATGAGGATGAAGATTGGGCCAAAAAAGATTGGGCTTGTTTGCAAGAAAATCCAATTTGAACCACTTTTATTTCACTTTTTCCCCTCAAAATTATCCAACTTTGACAAGGCATATCTCCCTCAATTTTTAAGATATGAAGGAGTTCTATGACTTTTTGGAATGCTCAATATTTCCTCTAAAAGCCACTTTGTAACTTTATTTATTTTGAAGATCTTATCTTGATGATGTTGGCTTTGACAAAAAACTGCTTTTGGTTAACTTTTAAAAAGGATCTGTAATGTTTTGATCCATACCTCTCAAATGAAGCATTTTTAGACTTGGCATGTGAGAGACAGAGTTGTAGAGAATTCAATTTCCTTCAAAATGAGCTTTGGATGGAGAATTTCTGATGTTTTATGTGAAAGTTGTGGCTGGTCAAAGACCCTAATTTAGAAACTTTGAGTTTTGTTGATTTTTGAACTTTCCTTGATGAATCATGATAAATCCTTGATCAAATGATGAATGATAATTCAAAATGAGGATGTTGATCAAAATGAGGATGTTGATCAAATGATGAATCATGAAAAAGGTCTATGTTCCAAGACTTGGAACTTAAATCTGCCGGAGAAGTCAAGTTTGGAGGGAACCAAAAAGGAAAGATCATTGGTTCTGGAACCATATGCATTGGTTACTCTCCCTATATAACTAATGTACTTTTAGTAGATGGATTAGCTCATAACTTATTGTCCATAAGTCAATTAAGTGACAATGGTTATGACATTATCTTCAATCAAAAGTCCTGCATAGGTATTAGTCAGAAGGATGGCTCTATCCTATTTACAGGCAAGAGAAAGAACAACATTTACAAGATTGATCTTCTAGATCTTAAGAATCAAAAGGTTACTTTCCTTATGTCTGTTAGTGAAGAGCAATGGGTTTGGCACTGAAGATTAGGTCATGATAGTTTGAGAAATATTTCTCAGATTAACAAACTTAATCTGGTCAGAGGACTTCCTAATCTAAATTATAAATCAAATGCTCTTTGCGAAACATGTCAGAAAGGGAAGTTTTCAAAACCTACATTCAAGTCTAAAAATTTTGTCTCTTCCTCTAGGCCGCTAGAACTTCTGCACATTCATCTTTTTGGCCCAGTCAAAATAGCATCAATCAGAGGGAAGAAATATGGATTAGTCATCGTAGACGACTATAGCAGATGGACGCGGGTAAAGTTCTTGAAAAACAACAATGAGTCTCATACTGTTTTCTTTGACTTCTGCACTCAAATTCAATCTGAGAAGGAATACAAAATCATAAAGGTCAGAAGTGATCATGGGGGCGAATTTGAGAACAGGTTCTTTGAAATTTATTTCAAAGAAAATGGTATTTCCCATGATTTCTCTTGTCCTATAACTCCACAGCAAAATGGAGTTGTAGAACGAAAAAATAGGACTCTACAAGAAATGGCCAGAACCATGATCAATGAAACCAATATGGCTAAGCATTTTTGGGCAGAAGAAATTAACACAGCGTGTTATATTCAGAATAGAATCTCTATAAGACCTATTCTAAATAAGACTCCTTATGAATTGTGGAAGAACATAAAGCCCGACATTTCTTATTTCCATCCATTTGGATGTGTATGCTATATTCTGAAAACTAAAGACCATCTGCATAAGTTTGGTTCTGAAGCTCATAAGTGTTTTCTACTTGGATATTCTGAACTCTCAAAAGGCTACTGTCATACCCCAAAATTTGCCCATACTATTTCTCCTATTCAAATTCAAATTAAGATGCAAAGCTCGGACACACTCTCCTAAAACAAGGTCTCTAAACTAGGGTTTTGATCTTTTCAAAGTAAAATCGAGTTCTGACGATTCAAGTGGACGTCATAATCTCTCATATGCTTCAAAGGACCCTCATGACAACTTCCAAGCTCTGATTCAAAGGATTGCTCACCCAATGGCCCAAGCGATCAATAATCGACTAGTTGACCTAAAAGTCAAACTATGGTCAAATCACAGTCAAAAATCAACAATTCAAAAGGTTTCTAAATTAGGGTTTCTAGGTAAAAGTCAACCGAACTTTGACCAGCCATAACTCTCTCATACTTCATCAAAAATTCCTCAACCAAAGCCTATTCTCAAGGAAATTTCATGTTGGGCTCGAGGTCAAGAAATGCTTCCGCATAAGCGATATGAGCCAAAACATTACGGGTCCTTCTAAAAGATCGCAAAAACTCATCTTTTTCAAATGAAGCATACATGAACATGAAAGACTGAATTGAGATGAAACCAAAAGCATCACTTAGAAGACATCTTAAGCTTTCTAAAAGAGTCCTATAACACCTTTTAGAATCAAAATTGAGAGAGATTTGAAATGCGCAAGTTGGCTAAAAATGGTGAAAATGCATGAAACCCTAATGAGCAAAAATCATATTTTGGAGTAATGGGCTTTAAGACTTGGACTCTCCACGTGATCACAAGCTCATAAGAGGCCCATAAGCTAATTTCTATTTATTTTATGATTTTTATTTTATTTATTTTGAGTTTATTCACTTAAATTCAAATTAAATCAAAGAAAAAATCATGATTTAATGAAAAAATTACTTGATAAAATTTCCAAAGATTTAAAATCAATCTCCAATCAATCCAAGGGCCATGAAAAACGTGAAGAGATTTCCAAGGAGCAAAATTGGAAAGATTGAATATTATTTTCAAATCAAATTTCAATCTTTTCCAATAACGTGTTTCTTTCCATTCCTTTTGCCCTAATATGATTCATTATATATTCTCAAGCATATGGTCAGCAAAGGGGACGAAAATTAGAGGAGGAGAGGCAGCCATTAGGGTTTACAAAGTGAAAAAATTCAAGGAACACTAGGGCAAAAGAAGAATTCTCGTGGCAGACCCTCTCCAGGACTTTTAAACTCTCCATCATGTTCAGAAGGCATCAAAGGTTAAGTAATGAACCAATATGAGGTCACATAACACGCAGGGAAGTGCATATCGTTATTTACTTTCTTCACGTTTTTTTCTTATGATTCGTTTTCATCTATCCATGATATTTTAATGTGGTTTGACGTCTTTTTTATGTTCATAGCATATAAAAGAGAGGATTGGAACTTTAACGTGGAAGTTTAAACGTGGGAATCAAGATCTACCATTATTAGGGCGTGATGGAGCTTCCCTTTCGTGCGCATATTTTGAGGAGTTTTTGAGAAAAACGATGGCCATATTCACGACCAGGAGTTGTTCTTAAGGTGATCTGGGCGCTTTCATGAGTCATTTAACGTGTTATTTGTTAGTTTTGATGTTGCAGAAAAAAAGAAGGAACTTCCGCAGCAAAAATCGCATATAAATGCGTAACTGAATCCGCAGGAAATAAGGTAGAGGATGATGAACAGTACAACATTCCACACAGCGTCCCTTCATTGGCTGGTTTCCCTTGATGAGTCTCCCTCCACGCGTGGCTCTTCTCCATTCGCTGGTCAGCAATGCTCTCTCTCTCCTCACGCGTGCTTCTCCTTTATTGGATGGTCAAACAGTCAATCATCTCTCTCTCCCCTCACCATTGGCTGCAGCATGAAACAGGGAAGGCCCACGCTTGACTTTTTCTTTCAATTCCCATATAGTCTACTTGTTTTTTATATATTATTTAATTGTTGTTATCATATCAACTACTAATTGTAGCATGAATGGAAAGAAAGAGAGTTGGTAACCAAGTTGACTCAGGTTCGAATCTTTGCTGCGCCAGTTTAACTTTTATAAAGACTCTCTACGAGATCCAGTGCATACAGCCTTACGCGTGACCATGGTGCATCACACATATGGACTGTCCGATTCCAGTCAAAGGTGATCAAACGCTCACAAGTCTGCAAGTCCACCATAGCCCTCCAGACCACGCACACATTGGATCCAGAGCTAAGATTTCTAATTTTTTTTATATAATTAATTGCATATTCTTTATTTTGTCCTAAATCATTTATTTTGATGATTATAGATTATTATTAATTAATTAGTTTTTTAATTATGTAAACAAATAAAGATCATATAATTATCATATTTAATCGAGTTTTCAATTTATTTTGCAAATTAACTTTTAATTATTATTAAAGCATTGAAATTAATTGTTTTATATAATTGTTTTTTATTATTATTTTAGATTAGGAGTTAATCAATTAATCAGTAGATCTTTCATACACTAATCCTATTACTTTCATCCTCGATTTTCAGGTTATCGAGAATTTGACGACGATTCAAGTTTTTTATATAAATGTATTTGGGAATGTAATAGTTTAATAGGTTTTAATTTCCTTCCTTACTTTTCGCATACCCCCACAGGTGTTTATTGTAAATCCCCCATCCCTAAAACTGTAATAGCTTAGGGTTTTTGCTTTCCGCACTTTATTTTTCCGCATGATATTATTGCATGGTTAGTAAAATAGGGAGTGACAAGACTAATTAATTGAACGGTAGCTCACTAACTCAAGATAAATATTCGAATCTAACTCACGTGATTGCTACACACACCCACCTCTAGGGTAACGCCTCTTGTTGCCTGTTGCCTTCGATTTCGATCAAATAGTCAAGTCCCTTCGAGCGTAGGGATACCTTAGCACATGCTGCCTACGAATTCAAATCATCATAGTCGCTCGGAATAAAAGATCATAGTCCCTTCGAGTTGCCTACGAGTAAAATGATCTTGTCCCTCGATGTTGCCTCGATTAAATGGTGATAGTCCCTTCGATTGCTAAGGTATCCTTACTGTTGCCTAAATGACTGTTATATCCTTCCCTTAGACTACCTGCCCTCTTTATGGTAGGGATAGTCTTATGGCGAATGATTTCTCGATGACCCTTCAAATCCAATTGAAAGACTTCCTGCCCTCACATGGTATGGATAGACCCTTTCAAACGAAAACTTAAAGAACACGAAAGACAAACGTAGGGTAGGTAGCTATTAATTGCTTGCTCACAATCAATTCAAAAACAAGTACTTTTCACACCTCCTATTTCAAAACAATTTCAAAACAAGGCTACGCTTATTTACAAGCTAAAGTCCTTAAACGAAATTTCTACTATTCACACACGACACATTTCAAACAATTCAAACAAACAAAGTGAGCTAAGCAATTAAGAGCCCATGGATAACCATGGATGCAAAGGGTGCCTTACACCTTCCCTTTGTATAACCTACCCCCCGAACTCAAAATCTTTCAAAGGTATTTTCCTGTTCTTTTAGCCTTTCCAATTGGATAAAATAAAAGTCGGTGGCGACTCTTGCTTACCGCGACATTTTTCGATTATAAAAGTCAGTTCACCGTATTACAGAACTGGCGACTCTGCTGGGGATAAATTTCGATAAAAGAGGGGTTACCTTAAGAGTTTAGGATTCACTTTAAATGTTTTCTATTGTTTGCTTTGTTTGCTTTAATTTTGCAGGGCTGTTTTGGGTATTTTGCTGTGTGAAAGATCCTAACCCGGATCTGAGTACCTTAGGTATATGGCATGAGATCAAGGAGACTGCACAGCGTATACTGACGTGGTTGATCTGATGGCCATCGTTAGTGTGACACATTGGTTTGTCCTGGTGTTCCTTGGGATCCGACCTGAGGAAATGCTTGGCTGCCGCGTGGTGTCATTAAGCACTAATTTGCCCTTAGAACCTTAGTCGAACTTGACTTTGGCCTATTAGAAAGTAGCGAGATGGCTGGCTTTGGTTCTGACTGAAGTTGGTTGATACTCGAAGCTACACTCATATGGACTGGACTTTCAGGACCTTTTCGGTTGGCGATTCGATTGCCGAACTGAGATAAGCGCCTTCGAGAAAGGTCAATGATATGAGCTCCCTAGAACCCGATCTTTATATAGGACAGGTTTGAACCAACTAAACTTCAGGGGGAGGGTACATACCTCTGGACCACGTGCAAGCCTAACCATAAGGCAAAATTGTGTGAATTGTGTGACTCACGTGACTTGTTGGTGTTTGCTGCTAACCTTCGTTTCCTTGCAGGTTTTGTTAAAAGGACTTGTTTGTCCTTACTACCCCACACTATGCCTAATGAACTGCATTCGCATAACATCATGACATCATGACATCATAAGCATAACATGATTTAACTAACCCTTTCAAGGATCTTAGGAATTTAGGGCGCACAATTTCAGGTGCTCTTATCAAGGACTGAATTCCTATCTAGGGGCAAGAGGATTTATTTTCCTCTGGCCACGTGCCTTCCAATTCAGAGACTCGATACCTATCAAGGGGCAAGAGGATTTATTTTCCTCTAGCCATGTACCTTCAAATTCAGAAGTATCCCGAATCAGAGGCGATGACCCACTCGATATGGTGAGCTTGATTCTCAAAGAAAGACATTCAAAGACAAAAGTCAAAATTCTCCAGACAAAGACGCGACCAAACCATTTTCTAATGTTGCTAACTAAATTCCTAAAGATCCTTGAAAAGATTGCATTTGCATTCATTACATCACATAGAACTAACTTTTCCTTTCAGGTCGACCAACTGGTCAGACAGATACCATCAACAAATCAATCTCTATCAGATGAACATTCTGGAAGCTTGATCCCCAGACTTCTGAAACATTCCAATCAGATATACATTCCGGAAGCTCGAACCCCGGACATTCTGAAAGTTCCAATCAGATGAACATTCTGGAAGCTTGACCCCCAGACTTCTGAAGCATTCCAATCAGATATACATTTCGGAAGCTCGAACCCCGGATATTCTGAAAGTTCCAATTAGATGAACATTCTGGAAGCTTGACCCCCAGACTTCTGAAACATTCTTACCAGATACACATTCCGGAAGCTCGAACCCCGGATATTCTGAATCTCTATACCAGTTCCACAACAACGACGCAAGCCAGATGCACCTAGGCGTCAATTCACCAAAATCAATATGTCGTTGGCTCAAACATTACAACATCTGTTGAGGACCAGATTGATTACTCTAAGGGATGCTCTTAAGAATTCTAACACCTCTGGATATAAACTCAATGCGAGGTGCGCGTATCATTCCAACATTCCTGGACATTACAAAAACAATTGTTGGACGTTGAGGGATAATATCCAAGATCTAATCGATAACGGGGAAATCCAATTCAACCCTCCCGAAACTCATGTGGTGATCACCGCTCTTATGCCCAGTCATGACAAGACTAATTGACGTCTAGACGGACGAACTTTTGGATCATTAGATCTACTTCCGTTTGCAATTTTCTTTTCTGTTTGTTTAAACATCTGACTCATGATAGACATTATTTGTTTTAATAATCATCATCAGTGCATTGCATATGTTTGTCTTGAATAAATTATTTCGCTATCACTCATCTAAACTGCATCTTTACTTTGCATATGTTTTATGATACTCAACTCCTGCTAAAGTTGTATACCTTTTGAGGGAGGATGACGAAAACGATACCGCAACCTCATACAGTATGCTTTTGAGCGGACTATGCTGACGATGTACAGGCATTGTTTCAATTCCTAAACAGTGGAGATATAAGGATGTTAATCCCTCGTCAACCCCTTTGAGCCTAAGAAGTAGAAGTTTCTTTCTTGTACTAATTAAAACCCTTGATCACAACCTGGGGTAGGGTAGTTCTCAGTTAATTTAGCTGTGCATTCTATTTTAAGAGAATCATTCAGTACACCTTTCAACAAAGGTTTCAACTACAAGCGTCCATCCGCACACATCAAAGAAGTGTTAGAGATGTCAATCAAAAGCCAATGATGGTTCATCAATCATTAAGCAAGGCAGTCAGTATCTTTCAAAAAGAAAAAAAAAAAGAAAAAAAAAAAAAAACATATATACAAAGAAAAGTCTGCTAAGTCAAAGATCAAAAAGATGACTTAGGCAAAAATCAAGGCATCCCGCTGACTGTAAGCTCAAAATAGACAGTTCAGGCAAAATTTAGGGATATCAAAAGATGAAAAAAGAGAAGCCAATAAATTCCTGAACAACACAATGTTGTGACTACCAAAAGGAAAAAGTGACTGCCATCTCAAAAGTTCTCTCTGCTTGTGAACCATCATCATTATCAAAGGTGCAAATCCAAAAGTCTCTTGGAACCTGAATGCATAAGTTAAATCAACCGAGCATAGGATTGAAGATCATCACGAAGAGGGGTGGGTACAATCAAATTTTGAGCCTTTATCCTTTGTTTCTTAAACCGTGAACCAAGCCACGTTACAACCCTTAAAAGTCCTAACTGAATCATGGTTAGTTCGAAAGCATACTGTCACAACAAAGGTATCCCGACTCCTTAAGGTTTACCACAAATG
The DNA here is from genome assembly GCF_029867415.1 of Vicia villosa. Classification (NCBI taxonomy): domain Eukaryota; kingdom Viridiplantae; phylum Streptophyta; class Magnoliopsida; order Fabales; family Fabaceae; genus Vicia; species Vicia villosa. The sequence goes on along the minus strand of NC_081180.1, from coordinate 207,877,083 downwards.
CTGAGTTGATATTTCGTTTTTACAAACATCTCGTTTTACAAACATCACGTTGTTACAAGTATCATGTTTTTATAAATATCACACTTTTACATCTCCTATTTTAAATGTTTTTTCAAAAACTCAAGACAGACGTATGCATTGCATCTCATGAGTTCATTATTAAACATATTCTGCTACATAATTTCAAATGTTAGCAACAAAAAGAATTTGCACAGGGTACAACTAATAACTGAAAGTTATCCCGACAGACAATATTGCTCCAAGAAGCCATGTCTCTTACGTATACAAGGGGCATGACATGTTTTGTCTAATCAATCTGGGGCAATCAAGTCAAGATTCCGAGAATCTCTCATGGATGCTCGAACAATCAGGAGCATGCATCCAAGTATATCTAAAGCAACCCCCCAATCAACGTGAGACATTGTCATGAGCCTATGATTACTGGGGGCATATCGCTCATAGTAAAGTCCTCGCGAGGCGAATCTTTTCAAAGTTCCAACTAATTGGGGCAAATTTATGCAAGTCCAGTTTTACATCTTTACCAAATACTCAGTGGCGTGTTCTAATCAAATCCGGGAATGGTAGTACTATAATACTGGGGGCAATGTTCAAGACATCCATGCGTTCCCGTAATTCCGATTCCACAAGATCATATCCCCACAGAGTAATCATTAAGAAGATATCTTCAAACACTCCCGACAAAAACATGGCTTCCCAATAGAGTTTACGCCTCCAACACCACTGGTTCTCCGACACTCTGCTCTTCTCCAACATGGTTTATCAATATCTCAAATCCTCAATCAAGAATACAGGTACAGACAAATGAACGAAATCTCCAACTTTCCAAGATCTAATTCAGCTACTACGAACGGTACTGACACGATCAACGCTCAAAGATCTAATTCATCTACCACGAACGGTAATGACACGATCATTTTCAAGATCTAATTCAGTTACCACGAACGGTACTGACACGGTCAATGCTCGAAGATCTAATTCAGTTACTATGAACGGTACTGACACGATCAAACTATCAGAGAATCTAATTCTATCATCACGAACGATGTAGACACGATTATCTCTCCAAGATCTAATTCTATCACCTCGAACGATGTAGACACGATCACTAACTTTCCCAGTCTAATTCAGCTACTACGAACGGTGCCGACACGATCAACCTTTAAAGAGATCTAATTCCATCATCACGAACGGTGTGGACACGATCAAACGCTTTTACAGTCTAATTCAGTTACTACGAACGGTGCTGACACGACAAGAGAATCTAATTCTTTCATCACAAACGATGTAGACACGATTATCTCTCCGAGATCTAATTCAGATACTACGAACGATACTGACACGATCAAATCTCAGAGATCTAATTCCATCACCACGAACGGTATGGACACGATCAACTACTTCTAAAGTCTAATTCATTTATTACGAACAGTAATGACACGATCAACATACAAACAACTACTTCTCAACACTTCAAGTTCAGATACAGTCTAACGTGAGACTCATTCTAACATGCAAAAACTTATCAAGACAGGTGGCATCGTTAAGCCCATCTCCGACAAAAGTCCCTACTTCAGCTAGGGCAAATTTCTTGGTATTCTAGTGTTCAATCCTCTTCCACCTTCAGATTCCGACCGGCATACAAACCACTCTACATCTTCAGGTTTAAGAAGATTGAACAGGGGCAGCTGTCATACCCCAAAATTTGCCCATACTATTTCTCCTATTCAAATTCAAATTAAGATGAAAGCTCGGACACACTCTCCTAAAACAAGGTCTCTAAACTAGGGTTTTGATCTTTTCAAAGTAAAATCGAGTTCTGACGATTCAAGTGGACGTCATAATCTCTCATATGCTTCAAAGGACCCTCATGACAACTTCCAAGCTCTGATTCAAAGGATTGCTCACCCAATGGCCCAAGCGATCAATAATCGACTAGTTGACCTAAAAGTCAAACTATGGTCAAATCACAGTCAAAAATCAACAATTCAAAAGGTTTCTAAATTAGGGTTTCTAGGTAAAAGTCAACCGAACTTTGACCAGCCATAACTCTCTCATACTTCATCAAAAATTCCTCAACCAAAGCCTATTCTCAAGGAAATTTCATGTTGGGCTCGAGGTCAAGAAATGCTTCCGCATAAGCGATATGAGCCAAAACATTACGGGTCCTTCTAAAAGATTGCAAAAACTCATCTTTTTCAAATGAAGCATACATGAACATGAAAGACTGAATTGAGATGAAACCAAAAGCATCACTTAGAAGACATCTTAAGCTTTCTAAAAGAGTCCTATAACACCTTTTAGAATCAAAATTGAGAGAGATTTGAAATGCGCAAGTTGGCTAAAAATGGTGAAAATGCATGAAACCCTAATGAGCAAAAATCATATTTTGGAGTAATGGGCTTTAAGACTTGGACTCTCCACGTGATCACAAGCTCATAAGAGGCCCATAAGCTAATTTCTATTTATTTTATGATTTTTATTTTATTTATTTTGAGTTTATTCACTTAAATTCAAATTAAATCAAAGAAAAAATCATGATTTAATGAAAAAATTACTTGATAAAATTTCCAAAGATTTAAAATCAATCTCCAATCAATCCAAGGGCCATGAAAAACGTGAAGAGATTTCCAAGGAGCAAAATTGGAAAGATTGAATATTATTTTCAAATCAAATTTCAATCTTTTCCAATAACGTGTTTCTTTCCATTCCTTTTGCCCTAATATGATTCATTATATATTCTCAAGCATATGGTCAGCAAACGGGACGAAAATTAGAGGAGGAGAGGCAGCCATTAGGGTTTACAAAGTGAAAAAATTCAAGGAACACTAGGGCAAAAGAAGAATTCTCGTGGCAGACCCTCTCCAGGACTTTTAAACTCTCCATCATGTTCAGAAGGCATCAAAGGTTAAGTAATGAACCAATATGAGGTCACATAACACGCAGGGAAGTGCATATCGTTATTTACTTTCTTCACGTTTTTTTCTTATGATTCGTTTTCATCTATCCATGATATTTTAATGTGGTTTGACGTCTTTTTTATGTTCATAGCATATAAAAGAGAGGATTGGAACTTTAACGTGGAAGTTTAAACGTGGGAATCAAGATCTACCATTATTAGGGCGTGATGGAGCTTCCCTTTCGTGCGCATATTTTGAGGAGTTTTTGAGAAAAACGATGGCCATATTCACGACCAGGAGTTGTTCTTAAGGTGATCTGGGCGCTTTCATGAGTCATTTAACGTGTTATTTGTTAGTTTTGATGTTGCAGAAAAAAAGAAGGAACTTCCGCAGCAAAAATCGCATATAAATGCGTAACTGAATCCGCAGGAAATAAGGTAGAGGATGATGAACAGTACAGCATTCCACACAGCGTCCCTTCATTGGCTGGTTTCCCTTGATGAGTCTCCCTCCACGCGTGGCTCTTCTCCATTCGCTGGTCAGCAATGCTCTCTCTCTCCTCACGCGTGCTTCTCCTTTATTGGATGGTCAAACAGTCAATCATCTCTCTCTCCCCTCACCATTGGCTGCAGCATGAAACAGGGAAGGCCCACGCTTGACTTTTTCTTTCAATTCCCATATAGTCTACTTGTTTTTTATATATTATTTAATTGTTGTTATCATATCAACTACTAATTGTAGCATGAATGGAAAGAAAGAGAGTTGGTAACCAAGTTGACTCAGGTTCGAATCTTTGCTGCGCCAGTTTAACTTTTATAAAGACTCTCTACGAGATCCAGTGCATACAGCCTTACGCGTGACCATGGTGCATCACACATATGGACTGTCCGATTCCAGTCAAAGGTGATCAAACGCTCACAAGTCTGCAAGTCCACCATAGCCCTCCAGACCACGCACACATTGGATCCAGAGCTAAGATTTCTAATTTTTTTTATATAATTAATTGCATATTCTTTATTTTGTTCTAAATCATTTATTTTGATGATTATAGATTATTATTAATTAATTAATTTTTTAATTATGTAAACAAATAAAGATCATATAATTATCATATTTAATCGAGTTTTCGATTTATTTTGCAAATTAACTTTTAATTATTATTAAAGCATTGAAATTAATTGTTTTATATAATTGTTTTTTTATTATTATTTTAGATTAGGAGTTAATCAATTAATCAGTAGATCTTTCATACACTAATCCTATTACTTTCATCCTCGATTTTCAGGTTATCGAGAATTTGACGACGATTCAAGTTTTTTATATAAATGTATTTGGGAATGTAATAGTTTAATAGGTTTTAATTTCCTTCCTTACTTTTCGCATACCCCCACAGGTGTTTATTGTAAATCCCCCATCCCTAAAACTGTAATAGCTTAGGGTTTTTGCTTTCCGCACTTTATTTTTCCGCATGATATTATTGCGTGGTTAGTAAAATAGGGAGTGACAAGACTAATTAATTGAACGGTAGCTCACTAACTCAAGATAAATATTCGAATCTAACTCACGTGATTGCTACACACACCCACCTCTAGGGTAACGCCTCTTGTTGCCTGTTGCCTTCGATTTCGATCAAATAGTCAAGTCCCTTCGAGCGTAGGGATACCTTAGCACATGCTGCCTACGAATTCAAATCATCATAGTCGCTCGGAATAAAAGATCATAGTCCCTTCGAGTTGCCTACGAGTAAAATGATCTTGTCCCTCGATGTTGCCTCGATTAAATGGTGATAGTCCCTTCGATTGCTAAGGTATCCTTACTGTTGCCTAAATGACTGTTATATCCTTCCCTTAGACTACCTGCCCTCTTTATGGTAGGGATAGTCTTATGGCGAATGATTTCTCGATGACCCTTCAAATCCAATTGAAAGACTTCCTGCCCTCACATGGTATGGATAGACCCTTTCAAACGAAAACTTAAAGAACACGAAAGACAAACGTAGGGTAGGTAGCTATTAATTGCTTGCTCACAATCAATTCAAAAACAAGTACTTTTCACACCTCCTATTTCAAAACAATTTTAAAACAAGGCTACGCTTATTTACAAGCTAAAGTCCTTAAACGAAATTTCTACTATTCACACACGACACATTTCAAACAATTCAAACAAACAAAGTGAGCTAAGCAATTAAGAGCCCATGGATAACCATGGATGCAAAGGGTGCCTTACACCTTCCCTTTGTATAACCTACCCCCCGAACTCAAAATCTTTCAAAGGTATTTTCCTGTTCTTTTAGCCTTTCCAATTGGATAAAATAAAAGTCGGTGGCGACTCTTGCTTACCGCGACATTTTTCGATTATAAAAGTCAGTTCACCGTATTACAGCTACATAGTATACAATACTGAAACTCTGGTTGTTGAGGAATCAATCAATATCAGATTTGATGATAAGCTTGGCAATGAAAAGCCAAAGCAGTTTGAGAATTTTGCAAATATAGAAATCTATAACTCAGATCAAGAAGAACCCAGAAGGAAAGTTTCAGAAGATCAAGTTGGTGCCTCTTTAGAGAATCTCAAAATCTCTGAAGAGCCAACATCCAGAAGATCTTCTAGACTCAATTTTTCTCATCCAGAAGGTGTTATCATTGGAAAGAAAGATGATCCTATCAGAACAAGAGCCAACTTTTGTTGATCAAGCTCTGGAAGATGCTGACTAGATAATTGCCATGCAAGAAGAGCTTAATCAGTTTACAAGGAATGATGTTTGGGATCTAGTTCCAAGACCAAAAGGATTTAACATCATTGGAACTAAGTGGGTCTTCATAAATAAGCTAAATGAGAAAGGTGAAGTCGTCAGAAACAAACCCAGACTGGTTGCTCAGGGCTATAGTCAGCAAAAAGGCATTGACTATACAAAAACCTTTGCACCAGTGGCCAAGTTAGAATCTATTCGCTTATTAATTTCTTTTGTCACTCAGAATAACATCACTCTGTATCAGATGGATGTTAAGAGTATCTTTCTAAATGGTTATATAGATGAAGAGGTATGTGTCCACCAACCTCCTGGTTTTGAAGACTCTAAGTCTCCAGAACATGTTTTCAAATTAAAGAAATCATTATATGGCCTGAAGCAAGCTCCCCGAGCTTAATATGAAAGATTAAGTTCTTTCCTTCTAGATAATGGTCTCACTAGAGGACAAGTGGATACAAATCTCTTTTGTAAAACCTTTAAAAAGGATATTTTAATTTGCCAAATTTATGTTGATGATATCATATTTGGAACATCTAATGCTACACTTGGAAAGGATTTTGCTAAGTCTATGCAGGCAGACGTTGAAATGAGCATGATGGAAGAACTCAAGTATTTCCTTAGGATCCAGATCAATCAAACTTCTGAAGGAACTTCTGTTCATCAAACCAAGTATGTGAAAGAACTTCTCAAGAAGTTTAATCTTTCAGAAAGAAAAGAAGCAAAGACTCCTATGCATCCAACGTGTGTATTAGGTAAGTAAGAAGGTTGATCAGAAGATCTACAGAGGTATGATTGGATCTCTTCTATATCTTACTGCTTCTAGACCTGATATTTTATTCAGTGTATGCCTTTGTGCTAGATTCCAATCAGATCCTAGAGAGTCTCACTTAATTGCTGTTAAGAGAAATCTGAGGTATCTGAAAGGTACTACCTTTGTTGGTTTAGTCTATAGAAGATCTGAAGATTACAACTTAGTAGGATTTTGTGATGCTGATTACGTTGGAGATAGAGTTGAAAGGAAAAGTACTTCTAGAAACAAGCCACAATTGCCCTCTCTACAACAAAAGCATAATATGTTGCTGCTGCTGGATGTAGTACACAGATGCTCTGGATGAAGAGTCACCTAGAAGATTATCAGATATATGAGAGTAACATTCCTATATTCTGTGATAATCTTCTGCTATTTGTTTATCTAAGAATCCAATCTTATATTCCAAAGCTAAACATCACTTCATTAGGGACTATGTTCAAAAGGGTGTTCTTTCTTTAAATTTGTGGATACAGAACATCAGTGGGCTGATATCTTCATAAAACCCCTTGCTGAAGATAGGTTTAAGTTCATTCTGAAGATTATCAGTATGGATTTATGCCCAGAATGAAAGGATGAGAAGATCTGATATATGGATTAGATTTGAAATGTTCATTTATTTTCTTATCAGATGTTTTGGATTTGTTGATAATTTAGATATTCTGATTCTGTTATTTCTAACGTTTCATATGTCTAACTTGATTCAGAATTTCTGTTAAAGCAAAACAGCTGTCACCATTTATTCAAGATGATGAACACATGTTCATTCTGAAGGGACAAGCATGCGTACAATTGATGAGACTCCGCCCTAGGTAACTGTGCAAATCATTTCAAATCTCACGTTATCTCTCCTAATGTCACTGAACATTAAATGAAAATTGATTCTCTGCATTCCGTAACTATTCATTCTCAGAATTTCATTGCATATTGTTTGCGTCCGTGGCTATTTAAACACATCTTATAATCATTTTTCTCTTTTCACGCATTCATCATTCATCTTGTTTATGCATTTCTGCCTCTTCTTCTCTCTATTCAAACACCCTAAATTGAGAAATCTCATAAGTGTTTCAATGGCTTCTCAACAACCAAATGTTGGTTCATCCTCTCATCAACAACTTCAAAATCAACAGGAACAACTTCTTGTTGCAAAGAAAACATGTTCTATTCCTTGGAATGAATTAGATGTTATCTGCGAGATGATGGTTGATTTTGATAACCTAGAAGCTCATGATATTCATGTGAAGGAGGTCATGTCCTTTCAAGGATGGCAAGCATTCTTTTAAGGATGTCAAGTATAACAGAAATACACTGCTATACTACATACAATCATATAAATCAAATCAACACAAAATTAGCATCAAAATTGTTGATCATACATACTTGTTATTCTGGGGTGACATTAATACTCCCTCTGTTTGGCCATAAAAGTTGCCAAGACAAGCAATACCCCTTTTTTTTAAAGAAATTTATGATTCCTCACAGATGCATACTCTTAACTTGCTTCATAAGTGTCTTCCTCGGTTTTTTTTCGTGGGATACGAACTGACTCTTCTTTTATTTTTTGAGTGTTTGAAAATCAAAGAGTCGCCACCGACTTTTATTTTATCCAATTAAGGAAAGGTTTATAAAAGAAACAGAAAAAGACCTTTAAGAGATTTTGGGTTCGGGGGTAAGTTATACAAAGGGAAGGTATAAGCACCCCTTTGTATCCATGGTTATCCATGGGCTCTTAATTGCTTAGCTCACTTGTTTGGATCATTTGTCTTGCTTTGAAATGCTTGTATGTGGTTTTAAATACCTTTGTAAATTAACTTTGTAATGATCCTTGTGCGGATGTAAACAAAGTGTTCTATCTTTCGAAAGATGTTTTGAAAAAAAGATTTTTAACTTCGTAATGATCCTTGTTTGGATATATACAAAGTGTTGTCTTTTTGAAAGTTTTGTTTTTGGAAAAACAGTGATATGTGAAACATTTGTTGTTTTGTTTAATTTGAGCAAGCAATTAGGAGATCTACCCTAAGTTTATAACGTTCTTGCCTATTTCTTTTAGAAAATTTTCTTTGACTGGATACGGAAAGAAATTATTTGAATTGCATTTGAAACAGTAGAATTGATTTTGAAAAGAGTAATAGGGATTACCCTAAGAGGTGCAAGTGTGATTGTGTTTTATTTTCAGATATTTTTGTCTTTGAAATTAGTGATCTAGCGCTTCAGTTATTATTCTTGTCATACACGGAATTTTATATGTACAGAATTTAAAGTGCGGAAAATAAATCTACGCTATTACATCAATTGTGCGAGAAATGTAAACTACGCTATTTACATGAATTTGACAACCTATACACTTATCTATGAATTTAAATTGCAATAAGATAAAGGGAGGTATTTTTGGATTTTTGGATGATTGATTTTAATTAAAGTTAATGCATAATTAATTTAATTAAAAGGATAGGAATTAGAAATAAAATATAAACCTAAAAAATTAAATCTAAAATAAGTCCAAATTGTGTGTCAATTAATTTTAAAATAAAATTAATTTTTTTTGGGATTTTTGAAATTGTTTTGGAAATTATTAAGATAATTAACATATAATTATACAAATAATTATACACATAATTTAAACTTAAAGAGAAAAATATTCTAAATATGTACAAAATAAATTTATGATATATAAACTTAATTTAATAAAAAGAAAATTTTTTTTCATGATTTTTTGATAGGTTAGAAATAATTAAAAGATAAATATAACAATATTATCTAATTAATTAAACAAAATATTTCAATTATGAAGAAAAATAAAATATTTTTGTATCAAAAAATAATATATTATTTTATCAGCCTAAAAATATTTTTTATTATATTTTTTTGATTTTTTAAACTATTTTAAATTAATTTTACAAAGAAAATAAAATAAAATGAAAAATATATAATTAATGATCAAGTGTGGTTGGCTGGAAGGTCTATGGTAAGGATGAGTATTCAGGCGCGTTGGATTGAGTGATTGGACTGATCTGATGGTGACCAAGCGAGGATGCATGACACATACAGAACCTGCAAAGCACTGAATCAAAAATTTAAAAGAAAACAAAAAACGCGCGCGCTCTGGCCTATAGAAGGGGGCCACGTCTCATCTTCTTCCTCAGGAAACACTTTCTACACCACTCATTTGCAGAGAGCTGTAAAAAGCTCTAACCTATAACACCTGTGCAACACGAATAGGGGTTAGACTCAATATAAATTTGGCGCGAGGTCATGGTTCGATTCGTCTAGTTCATATGAGTTTAATGGTACCACTTAGAACCTGTAATTTTGCCTAAATCATGAATCCCTCTTTTTGAACTCAAAAACCCTAAAATGGTAAGTGCCCATACAAGCGACCAAACTTCAATTAAAGCTCCAGAAACGTTCACAAGGTAACACCAATCATGAATATGCCATTAGAATTTATTTATTATGAGTGTATAATTGAAATTGAAAAAGTTTTTAAAAGTGCAAACCGTGGGTTATATGTACGTGTTCTTGAGGTTTCAAGGCTTGAAATTGATCTGGTTATGTTCAGTGGAGGTCAGGGAACGTGTTTGAGTGTTTAGTTTGGATTGAAATTAGCTTAAACTTAAAATTCGAATTTCAAATTTCTTTCAAAATTTCAAGTTTGATACAAGAGTGATACAAGCATGTGTTTGTTCTGAATTTGTGTCCCTATTCTTACTGAAGTATGCTAAGCTATTTATGAGCAATAGAAGTGCTTCAATCATAAGCTAACAATTATTGATGGCTTTTGAACTTTTGAATTTTTTAATATATAAAGCTTTGAAATCTTTGGCCATGGCTTCATTTTTCTTCAACCTCTTGCTCTTGGCCTGCTGTACAATCTCTTTGTTGCAGAAGTTAAGCCATCTTGGTGACTCAAGCTAAAGACAAAAGCTTTGGATAATTGTCTTGAACCATTTCCTTTTTTTAATTTAATTTTAAATGTAATAAAATTAAATAAAAAAAGAAACAAAAATGTCATGGGCCTAATGTTGGTCATGGGAGCCCTTTAACATCATTAGAAACATATTTGGATCATGAATGCTTGGCCTCTTTTGGAAAAAAAACATTTTTGATCAATGTTGGTTTCATGCATTTTCCCAAAAAATAGTCAACTTCAACAAGGCATATCTCCGTCAATTTTGATCATATGAAGGAGTTCTTGTACTTTTTAGAAACCTCAACATGTCCTCTACAAGCCACTTTGGATTTTTTTTTGCATTTGGAGAAGTTATCTTGATGTTACGGGCTTTGACAAAAAACCACTTTTTGTTGACTTTGAAAATGACCTGTAATGTCCGAGCTCATATTTTCCAAATGGTAAATCAAATGACCATGGGATCAATTGTATTTGAAATATAATTGAATTTCCTTCAAAACAAGCTTTGGTTGGAATTTTTTGAATGAACGAGGATAGAGTTATGGCCGGTCAAAGTTCAGTTGACTTTTAGGAGAAAACCCTAATTATGAAACTCAGGGTTTTGTTGATTTCTGATCTTCTCTTGATGAACTATGATCAACCATTGATCAAATGATGAATCTTTTGACAAAATATGGATGTTGACAAAAAATTTCATTTTTGACTGTCTGTTGACTTTTCGGTTAAACTGGTCGTCTGTTGACTGTTTGAGCTACTGATTGTGCGCCTGAGCGAATTGAAGTTTGAAAATTTGTTGGGTGGTACTTTGAGACATATGGAGGTCCATAAAATCCATTTGAGGTCTCAAAAAACTTGTTCTCCTGAAAAAAACAAAAACCCTAGTTAGGGACTGTTTGTGTAGGAGACAGTTAAGCGTACCTGATTTTTGTGCAGTGTTGAGTCTCTGCCGATCATGTGATTATCAGAAGACTTCTAGAACAAAAATCTTGGAATTTTCGAAATGCAAAAGATTGATTTGAATGGTGATACAAAACACGGAGAATCGTGCTGTCAGCGGGTTTACCTGTTAACTGGTTGTGCGGGAATTAACATAACAGTTAAAGTTAAAACTTAACAGTTAAAGTTAATTTTTTCTTTTTTTGCTTTTTGTTGTGTTAATGGTGAAAATTTATTTACCTGAGTTGTTAGAAAAACACAAACATAATAAATAAATAAAATATACTGTATGCGAACGAAATTACCGATAATAATCTTGAAAAACATTTAATGGATAGAAAAATAAATATTTAACTAGAAATAAACACACATAATATTATCTTGATAATTAAACGACAGTACGATAGATAGTACAATATTTAATACTGACAGTACGAATATTTAATGAACAGTATGACAAATATAATGAACGGTACATTATTTGAAAGCGAAAGATACGACAGACTTTAAAAATGACGATTAAAAACCCATACTATAAATAACAACATATAGATGCACGGGAGTGTAAGCAACCCAGGTCCGCATTTTTCAGGACTATGCAGACAGAAAAAGGACATGATCACCACCAAAACAGTGATGACCATAAGAAAAAACGTACCCATCCACTTTGCCATTTTTGCCGGGGAAGAAGAGAAAATAATTATGAGATAGAAGTTTGGGAAATGAGTGAAATTTGATGTGAGAATTTATGGAAAAAATGAGAGGTATTTATAGAGTGAAAAGAAGGATAGAGACGTTGAGGAATGAAGTGATACCGTACAAAAAAGGAAAATTTGAGTGGTAGTAGGAATTAAAAGAAAGTGTATGGTAGGGTTTGAAAAGAAAGATGTATGGAATAAAGTTAGGATTTGATTTGAAAGAAAGAGATTTGAAAAGAAGGGAAAAGATTTGAAAATAAAGGAAGAGATTTTGAAAATAATAATATAGTACAAAAATTAGTGGGAAACAAAAACTAATAATAATTTAATTGTTACCAGTACATTCTTAATCCCCGGACTCTACGCCTGCAAAAATTTAATTTTGTACCAATTACGTCAGTACTATTTATCTGCAAATAAATCTCAAATAAATAGCGTGCGTGAAGTGATAAACAGTACTTGGCGTTTGTGTAAGAATAAATTCAACAGCGAACCAAAATACCGTATAAGAAATATTCTAAAAACCGAGTATTCATAAAATCAGGATATTTATGAAATAAAATCCAAGATTATATGAAACTCCCAATTTTTAGACAGAAGTCTGTTGTTTTCTCTCTGAAAAAGATGCAGGCAAATGTTGGGGTATAACAGTTGCCCCTATTCAATCTTCTTAAACCTGAAGAGACCGATTGGAATCTGAATGTAGAAGATGATTGAATATTTAGATACCTTGAAATTTGCACTTACCTCCGCCAGAAGTGATGTTGGAATTTGCATTGAATGTTGTCTGAGAAATGCCATTGGCAGATCAAAACATTACCTGAGATGGGCTTTCAGATGCCATCTATCGAATGTGTTGATGGTTTGTTCATCAAAATGAATCCTTTGATTATATCTTGATGAAGGATTTGAAAACCTCTGAGTTGACCGTTACGGAACCGTCCGAGGTTACCGCTTTAAATCTTGGAGGCTGATCGTTACGGAGCTGTCCAAATTTTTTCCACTTTAGATTTGAATGTTGATCTTTGGGGAACCTTCTGAGGTATCCGCTTTAGATCTTTGAAGGTTGATCGTTGTGGAACCGTCTGAGGTATCCGCTTTAGATCTTTGAAGGTTGATCTTTGTGGAACCATCTGAGGTATCCGCTTTAGATCTTTGAAGGTTGATCTTGTGGAACCATCTGAGGTATCCGTTTTAGATCTGAAGGTAGATCATTTAGGAACCGTCCAAGGTATCGACTTAGATCTGAAGATAGATCATTAAGGAACCGTCCAAGGTAACGACTTAGATCTAAAGGATTTGAAGTCGTTTATTCGACTATAATATTGTCTGGAAGCGTCAGAATGAGTAACCATTAGACCGTATCTGCTTTGCTTGTTTTGAGTTGATAGGTGGTTCGGTAAGAGAGATCTCTTCAGAATGAATCTTTGGTTTGATTATATTTGAGAGGAATGCTTGTCTGAATAGAATCCAGGAGAATATTGCATGTGATTGAGAATAACTTGCTGAGGATATTCGTCCACCTGAAAAACAAAGTTAGTGACATGCAATGTCATGATGCATGTAATGTATATGTTGAGATTCTCAATATAAATGAGAACCGTGCATGTTATGTATGCGTTTGTCATGAAACATTATATGCTATGTATGAATATGTGTATGATGTATAATGTATGGACATGACTTATGCAATTTAGAGTGTATTAAACTTCTGGTTTGGCAAACAAATCCCTGCTTGTTATTTTGGAAACAAAGGCATTATGATCGTTGATGATCTTGGCTATCTTGTTCGAGCATACTCAGCTGGGGGAACTTCCTTATGGACCAGGATGCTCTATGGAGGGATCTTTGACTACTGCTTGAAGATGAAGGTAATTTGAAAATTCTGATTTTGATGCACCTTGAATGGGAATGAAAAAGATGTGTAATCCTCCGATGCACTATTTGATCAAACCTTGGTGTGGAGGATCACACCTTCTGGGGATAGTGATCTTGAGCAGCCCTGCTGGGGGAATAAGGTCTCTCGAATCACTTTGTTGGAGATAAAAATCTTATTAAGGATTCTACTGGAGGAACTTATCTCTCTTAGGGAACTTTTCTTCTGATGCTGGTTTCGCGATGATGTCCAGACGATTGGGACATTACCTGAATGCTATTACTGTTTTTCTTATAAACATCAATCATATTCAAATGCATATGTTCATTCAAAATTGTCATTGGGACATTTACACGCTCAAACAGGAAAAAAAATGAAAACATTGATTTTGAGCATGAGCTGTATTGATTTTAAAGAGAGCCATAATAGGCTAATTAGTACAAGGAGACAAAAATCCTAGTAGTAGAAAATTGTCATAAAACTGTGAAAAGTACTTATAAAGGTAAATAGCTATGTGAAAACAATCCAGTCAAGTTTCAATTCTGCTATTGCCAATCTGTCCTTGAGTATATCATCCCTCACTTGATGGAAGAAAATGATTGGGCTGATTAGTGCCTTTGATGTGTTGAACCTTGAAGGTGAGTGGGTAGCCAAACGGGACATAGTCGTACGCTTTATTCCCTAACTTTTTCCTAGGCTGCCTTTTCAGGTTTTCAGCCTACCGGGATTATCATTATTTATATAGTCTCTAATTTTTGCCTGGATCGCCCTTTCAGGTTTTTAATCCACCGAGACGCTCATTTTTGCCTAAGTCGCCCTTTCAGGTTTTCAACTTAGCGAGCTTTTCTTTAAGCGAAGTACTTTTTGACTATGTCCGCATTTACAGGGTGTGGGAAATCCTCGCCATCCATAGTGGTAAGCAACATGGCTCCGCCGGAGAATACCTTCTTGATTACAAATGGTCACTCATAAGTGGGAGTCCACTTGCCCCTGGGGACACCTTGTGGTAAGATGATGCGTTTTACGACCAAATCACCGGTTTGATATGCCTGACTTTTGACTTTCTTATTGAAGGCTTTGATCATACGTTTTTGGTACAACTGGCCATGACAAATAGTCGCAAGCCTCTTCTCATCAATCAAGTTTATTTGGTCCAACCGAGTCTAAATCCAATCGTCTTCGTCTAGATCAGCTTCTCTCATAATCCTTAGGGAAGGAATCTGAATTTCAATTGGAAGAACTGCCTCCATACCATAGAATAAGGAAAATGGAGTTGCCCCTGTTGAAGTACGCGCTGATGTGCGATAACCATGAAGAGCAAAAGGTAAAATCTCATGCCAGTATTTGTAGGTTACTGTCATCTTTTGTATGATCTTTTTGATGTTCTTGTTGGCAGCTTCTATGGCGCCATTCATCTTTGGCCGATATGGAGAGGAGTTATGATGTTTAATCTTGAACTGCGTGCAGAGTTCAGTAATCATTTTGTTATTTAAATTTGTGCCATTGTCTGTGATGATCCTTTCAGGGATGCCATACCGACAAATGAGATTGTGCTTGATAAATTGGGCCACCACATTCTTGGTGACAGAAGCAAACGAAGTTGCTTCTACCCATTTCGTGAAATAATCAATAGCGACCAGGATATAACGATGTCCGTTGGAAGCAGTAGGCTTGATTTCTCCAATCATATCAATCCCCCACATTGCAAAAGGCCAAGGAGCCGTCAGAACGTTTAATGGGACTGGAGGTACATGTACTTTGTCGGCATATATTTGGCATTTGTGACAAGTTCTGGAGTGATGATGGCAGTCTGTCTCCATGGTAGACCAGTAATAACCCACTCTTAAGATCTTTTTAGCCATTGTATGTCCACTTGAATGAGTACCAAAAGCACCATCGTGTATGTCTTCCATAATCTGTTCCGCTTCCTTCTTGTTCACACAATGAAGCAAAGTCGAGTCATGGTTGCGTTTGTACAGGATTCCATTACTTAGAAAGAATTTAGAAGCAAATCTTCTTAAAAACTTTCTGTCGTTAACGGATGCCCCTTCAAGGTATTCCTGGTCTTCGAGATATCTTTTTACTTCATGGAACCATGGTTTTTCTTCCACTCCTTCGGTATCAATCTCATTGCAATAGACTGGTTCATTTTGTCTGTAAGTGGTGATCATTGGCGCCTCATTGTCCCACCTGACTTTGAACATAGATGACATGGTAGCTAGGGCATCAGCTAGTTGATTTTCTTCCCGCGGGATATGTTCAAAAGTGATTTCTTCAAAGTAAGGAATCAAAATTAGCACATATTCTTTGTAAGGAATTAGATTCGGGTACTTCGTGTCCCATTCCTCTTTGACTTGATAAATTACAAGGGCCGAGTCTCCGTAGACCTCCAGGAACTTGATTCTCAGATCGATTGCAGCTTTGAGACCCAGAATACATGCTTCATACTCGGCTATATTGTTAGTGCAGTTGAAACATAATCGGGCAGTGAATGGTGTATGTCCTCCTGTAGGAGAAATGATCACAACTTCGATGCCATTGCCAAGCGCATTAGAGGCTCCATCAAAAACCATAGTCCATCGGGATCCTGGCTCGGGTCCTTCCTGTAACACCCGTATAATTTTATTATTAATTTAAATTGGAATATTTAATTAATAATTAGAATTATTAGGGATTTTGAGGAAATAATGAATAAATAATGGTTTAAGGCATTTGGGCCATATGAGGAAATAGTAAAGATGGGGGTGTAATTTAGTAAAGCTTTCACTAATCTCAATATTATTATTTTTCATAAAATAATTGGGAATTGGGAAACAAAGAAAAGAAAGAACGTGAAAGAACAGAAGTGGGAGCAAGGAACGTGAAGGAGAACTGTAGAGGGAGAGACCAAGAACCAAGACTTTTATCTGAGGTAAGGGGAGACTCTCCGTTTAATCTCTTTTATCGTATTATGGGTGATAGTATGGATTAGGAGTATGATTGGATCCATTGACTCTATATTCTGAATTTTCATCTGTGTTGATCATCGAATTGGACTGTTTATCCCTAATAACTGATAGATTTAGGGTATGATGAATGAAATTGATTATGGGATCATATGCTATGGTTATGGACGAATTCGTATGCTGTGTAGATGTGATTTTTCTGGTTTTTGGACCCAAAATCGTGGACTGGTATGAGTAAAAACGAATGGGTTTTGGACAGTTACGAATTCTGCAGGTTCTGGGCATTTTCTGGTGTTTCGCGTATGAAACAGTGCCATACGCGTATGGGATGAAGTCATACGCGTATGGGGGAAACTCCCAATGGGCTATACGCGTATGATACGCAGTTGCCCTATCCCAAATACAACGTACTGGTGTTTTGCGTATGGGAGCGTATGAGGATGCTCATACGCGTATGGGAGTTTTGAAAGAGGAAAATTACTCTGGTGATACGCGTATGGTAAGGCTGATACGCGTATGAGTTGGTTTCTAGGCCATTTTGAGTTCGTGTGAAATGCGTATGATACGCGTATGGGACATAGTGATACGCGTATGGATGCGTATGGGCATCATGATACGCGTATGGACGATGTGTGTGCAACTTTCTGTTTTTGTGATTTTTTTCTGGAAGGTTCAATGATGTGTAACTTTCGATTGGTATGCCTGTTTGTATACTGTTTGGTACTGTGTAAACCTTGTGATGTGATTCTGTGGTTTACTGATGTTTTAATTGTATTTGAATGATGCGAATATATATATGAACATGCTTGATGACGATGATGATGATGATGAAATGAGTATAGATGATGCTACTCATAGTATGATGACGAAGTATGTTATATATATGTTGCATGCATTCATAAACATGGGCTGAATCCTATATGATGAGAGGATTCAGCGAGGGGCAGAATTCCCATTGTGTGGAATTTGTGCTGGCAGGGCCGTATCTGGATGATGATAGATCGGTCGGTGGATGATTCCACTGGTGATGATTGGTACCACATGCATAGTGTCAGTTTCATACATGTGCATGATTTGTTTATAGCATGATGATATATGTTACATGTTGACTGTCTGCTTATCTGTGGATGTATAAATGATTGATTTGTCTGAATATGAAACAATTGGGTGAATGATATAACTATGATATGTTATTATTTATGATGCAATAACATTGGTTAACTGTGATGAGACTCACCCTTACTTGTTGTCAATTTCAGATTGAGGATAGCGGCGCGACTTGGTGAGGATTAGCTCATAAGTCGGTTTTTAGTTATAGTGTCGGTGTCATGCTCTGGTAGATGTAACACTGGGAACACGTTTGTATTGAGTTGATTATAACTCTAATTGGTTTTGTTGGTTGAGTCGGATACATTAATGATGAATGTTGACTCTATGTTTTTGATTCCGCTGTGTAAAACATGATTTTATTTAATGAGTTATAATTTCAGTTGTTTCAGTGAATGCATGATATGTACCGACGTATGTTTTCTTCACTTTGTGAAATTGTGATGCCTCTCTACATGTTACTCTGATTTAATAAATGTTATATTGTCGCGGGTTATTAGAGGGGTGTTACAATAGTGGTATCAGAGCATAGTCGGTCGTTGTGACCAGAGTCTTAGTGTCAGTCTTCTGTGTATGCGACTAATACGAGTTATTTGTCGATACTTTTGTTCTGATTAGGTTGTTTGTGTTAGCATAACAATGGCTGGAAGAGGAGGAAGAAACGACGATGCTATTGCTGAGGCTCTGGGCATGATTGCTGGTGTGCTAGGAGGGAATGCCAATGGAGCTGCGATTGGTGCTGACAGACAACTGAACAGTTTCCAGAGGAACAATCCTCCATTGTTCAAGGGCACACATGATCCTGAAGGTGCTCAGAAATGGCTTAAGGAGATCGAGAGGATTTTCAGAGTCATTGACTGTGCTGAGGATCTCAAGGTGAGTTATGGCACTCACATGTTATCTGAAGAAGCTGATGACTGGTGGATGTCAACCAGAGCTGAGCTGGATGCTGGTGGTACAACAATTACCTGGACTGTATTTAGGAGGGAATTTCTGAGGAGGTATTTTCCTGAAGATGTCAGGGGCAGAAAGGAAGTTGAATTTCTGGCACTGGTTCAAGGCAATATGTCGGTACCAGAGTATGCTGCCAAGTTTATGGAACTGGCAAGGTACTATGTGCACTACAATGATGACGAAGCCAGTGAGTTCTCGAAATGTGTCAAATTTGAGAATGGTCTTCGTGATGAGATCAAGCAGGGTATCATGTACCAGAGAATCCGGAGGTTTGTTGATCTGGTAGATTGTAGCAGGATTTTTGAGGAAGATAGCATCAAGCTGAAGTCATCTCACTCTCGTGAGTTGGTTGACAGAAAGGGTAAGAAGCCTATGAATAGAGCTAAGCCATATGGTAGAGGTAAACCTGTTGATTGGAAGAAACCCAGTGGGGGAGATTCCAGTGCTCGTATCAGATGTTACAATTGTGGTGAGATGGGACATCGTAGGAATGAATGCAAGGTTGATCAGAAGACGTGTTACAAGTGTGACCAAGTGGGTCATATTGCTGCTGACTGCAAGAAGAGGGTTGTGACTTGCTACAACTGTGGTGAAGAGGGTCACATCAGTCCTAATTGTCCTAAGCCAAAGAAGAACCAATCGGGAGGAAAGGTTTTTGCTTTGACTGGGTCTGAGACTACTCCAGAAGACAGGTTGATTAAAGGTACGTGTTTCATTCATGGCACACCTTTAGTTGCAATTATTGATACTGGAGCAACTCATTCTTTTATTTCCTTGGATTGTGCTATGAGGTTGAATCTAGAGATATCTGATATAAATGGAAGTATGGTTATTGACACTCCTGCGTCGGGTTCAGTAACTACTTCGTCTGCATGCTTGAACTGTCCGGTTGACATTTTTGGTAGAGAATTCGGGATGGACTTAGTGTGCCTTCTGTTGAAACAACTCGATGTAATCCTGGGAATGAACTGGTTGGAGTTCAACCGTGTTTATATCAACTGTTTTACGAAGACGGTAATTTTTCCTGAAGAGGTTAGTAATGATGATCTGGAGATGACAGCTAGACAGGTGAATGAGGCTATCGGAGATGGTGCAATAGTGTTTATGTTGTTTGCATTGATGAATGTGAAGGAGAAAGTGGCGAGTGGCGAATTGCCTGTGGTGTGTGAGTTTCCATAAGTCTTTCCAGAAGATGTGAATGAATTACCACCGGAAAGAGAAGTGGAGTTTTCTATTGATTTAATTCCGGGAACTAGTCCAGTGTCGATGACACCGTACCGTATGTCGCCGTCTGAATTGGCTGAACTGAAGAAGCAGTTAGAGGAATTGCTTGAGAAGAAATTTATTCGTCCTAGTGTTTCGCCGTGGGGTGCGCCTGTGTTACTGGTAAAGAAGAAAGAAGGTTCAATGAGGCTATGTGTAGATTACAGACAATTGAACAAGGTCACTATCAAGAATCGGTATCCATTGCCGAGGATTGATGATTTGATGGATCAATTGGTTGGAGCACGTGTATTTAGTAAGATTGATCTGAGGTCTGGGTATCATCAGATACGTGTGAAAGATGACAATATTCAGAAGACTGCTTTTAGAACGAGGTATGGACATTATGAGTATTCTGTAATGCCGTTTGGGGTTACTAATGCACCCGGTGTTTTTATGGAATATATGAACAGGATCTTCCATCCTTATCTCGATAAGTTCGTGGTGGTGTTTATAGATGATATCCTGATATATTCTAAGAATGAGGAGGAACATGCAGAGCATCTCAGAACTGTGTTAGAATTGTTGAAAGAGAAGCGACTTTTTGCCAAACTGTCGAAGTGTGAATTCTGGTTAGAGGAAGTCAGTTTTCTTGGACATGTGATTTCTAAGAATGGTATTGCTGTTGATCCTACAAAGATAGAAGCTGTGTCTCAGTGGGAAGCTCCGAAGTCAGTGTTAGAGATTCGTAGTTTTCTTGGTCTTGCAGGTTACTACCGAAAGTTCATTGAAGGATTTTCAAAGTTAGCATTGCCGTTAACTAAACTAACTAGGAAGGGACAAACCTTTATTTGGGATGCAAAGTGTGAAGAAGGATTCCAAGAGCTTAAGAGGAGATTGACTAGTGCTCCTATTTTGATTTTGCCAAATCCGACAGAATCATTTGTAGTTTATTGTGACGCATCACTGATGGGTCTAGGTGGTGTATTGATGCAGAATCAACAAGTGGTCGCTTATGCGTCGAGACAACTCAAAGTGCATGAGAGGAATTATCCGACTCATGATTTGGAGTTGGCAGCTGTGGTTTTTGTTTTGAAGTTGTGGCGACACTATTTGTATGGTTCGAGATTTGAGGTGTTCAGTGATCATAAGAGCTTGAAGTATCTCTTTGATCAGAAAGAGCTGAATATGAGGCAGAGAAGGTGGTTAGAATTCCCGAAGGATTATGATTTTGGTCTGAATTACCATCCGGGTAAGGCAAACGTCGTGGCTGATGCATTGAGTAGGAAGACTTTGCATATGTCTATGTTAATGGTGAAGGAATTGGATTTGATTGAACAATTCAGAGACTTGAGTTTAGTGTGTGAAGGTACTCCTACTAGTGTTAAATTGGGTATGCTGAAGCTGACTAGTGGTATTCTTGAAGAAATCAGAGAAGGTCAGAAAGCTGATGTTGGATTGATTGATAAGTTGACTTTGGTTAATCAAGGCAAGAGTGGTGAATTCAGAGTGGATGAGAATGGTATACTGAAGTTTGGTGACAGAGTTTTTGTCCCTGACGTTGACGAACTCCAAAAGCGTATTTTGGAAGAAGGACACCGTAGTGGGTTGAGTATTCATCCTGGTGCTACCAAGATGTATCATGATTTTAAAAAGTTATTTTGGTGGCCGGGAATGAAGAGGGAAATTGCTGAATTTGTGTATTCTTGTTTGACTTGCCAGAAGTCAAAGATTGAGCATCAGAAACCATCTGGGTTTATGCAACCGATGTTTATTCCTGAGTGGAAGTGGGATAGCATATCAATGGATTTTGTTTCGGGCTTGCCGAGAACTGTCAGAAATTGTGAAGCTATCTGGGTCGTGGTAGACAGGTTGACGAAGTCTGCTCATTTTATACCGGTGAGAATGGATTATCCGATGGAGAAGCTAGCTCAGTTGTATATTGAGAAAATAGTTAGTCTACATGGTATTCCTTCGAGTATCGTGTCAGACAGAGATCCGAGGTTTACATCTAAGTTCTGGGAAGGTTTGCAGGAAGCTTTGGGTACTAAGCTAAGATTGAGTTCTGCTTATCATCCGCAGACTGATGGACAGACTGAGAGGACGATTCAGTCATTAGAGGATTTGTTGCGGGCTTGTGTGTTGGAAAAAGGGGGTACTTGGGATAGTTATCTGCCTTTGATTGAGTTTACCTACAACAACAGTTATCATTCGAGTATCGGTATGGCTCCGTTTGAGGCTTTGTATGATAGGAGATGTACGACGTCGTTGTGTTGGTACGAATCTGGTGAGAGTGCTGTGATTGGTCCAGAAATTTTACAACAGACCACAGAGAAGATTAAAATGATTCAAGAGAAGATGAATGCTTCTTAGAGTCGACAGAAGAGTTATCACGACAAGAGGAGGAAAACACTTGAGTTTCAAGAGGGAGATCATGTGTTTATGAGAGTTACTCCTATGACAGGGATTGGTCGGGCATTGAAGTCGAAGAAGTTGACTCCGCGTTTTATTGGACCATTCCAAATTTAGGAAAGAGTGGGAGAAGTGGCTTATCGTATCGCTTTACCGCCAATGCTTGCAAATTTGCATGATGTATTTCATGTGTCTCAATTGAGGAAATACATTTCAGATCCGTCCCATGTGATCCAAGTAGATGATATACAGGTAAAAGATAACTTGACGGTTGAGACTTTACCTGTAAGGATTGAGGATCGAAGGCTGAAGCAATTACGTGGCAAGGAAATAGCTTTGGTCAGAGTGGCTTGGGGAGGACCTGCTGAGGGAAATGTTACCTGGGAGCTAGAGAGTCAGATGAAGGATTCTTATCCAGAGCTCTTTACCTAAGGTATGTTTTCGAGGACGAAAACTCTTTTAGTGGGGGAGAGTTGTAACACCCGTATAATTTTATTATTAATTTAAATTGGAATATTTAATTAATAATTAGAATTATTAGGGATTTTGAGGAAATAATAAATAAATAATGGTTTAAGGCATTTGGGCCATATGAGGAAATAGTAAAGATGGGGGTGTAATTTAGTAAAGCTTTCACTAATCTCAATATTATTATTTTTCATAAAATAATTGGGAATTGGGAAACAAAGAAAAGAAAGAACGTGAAAGAACAGAAGTGGGAGCAAGGAACGTGAAGGAGAACTGTAGAGGGAGAGACCAAGAACCAAGACTTTTATCTGAGGTAAGGGGAGACTCTCCGTTTAATCTCTTTTATCGTATTATGGGTGATAGTATGGATTAGGAGTATGATTGGATCCATTGACTCTATATTCTGAATTTTCATCTGTGTTCATCATCGAATTGGACTGTTTATCCCTAATAACTGATAGATTTAGGTTATGATGAATGAAATTGATTATGGGATCATATGCTATGGTTATGGACGAATTCGTATGCTGTGTAGATGTGATTTTTCTGGTTTTTGGACCCAAAATCGTGGACTGGTATGAGTAAAAACGAATGGGTTTTGGACTGTTACGAATTCTGCAGGTTCTGGGCATTTTCTGGTGTTTCGCGTATGAAACAGTGCCATACGCGTATGGGATGAAGTCATACGCGTATGGGGGACACTCCAAATGGGCTATACGCATATGATACGCAGTTGCCCTGTCCCAAATACAACGTACTGGTGTTTTGCGTATGGGAGCGTATGAGGATGCTCATACGCGTATGGGAGTTTTGAAAGAGGAAAATTACTCTGGTGATACGCGTATGGTAAGGCTGATACGCGTATGAGTTGGTTTCTAGGCCATTTTGAGTTCTGGTGAAATGCGTATGATACGCGTATGGGACATAGTGATACGCGTATGGTTGCGTATGGGCATCATGATACGCGTATGGACGATGTGTGTGCAACTTTCTGTTTTTGTGATTTTTTTCTGGAAGGTTCAATGATGTGTAACTTTCGATTGGTATGCCTGTTTGTATACTGTTTGGTACAGTGTAAACCTTGTGATGTGATTCTGTGGTTTACTGATGTTTTAATTGTATTTGAATGATGCGAATATATATATGAACATGCTTGATGACGATGATCATGATGATGAAATGAGTATAGATGATGCTACTGATAGTATGATGACGAAGTATGTTATATATATGTTGCATGCATTCATAAACATGGGTTGAATCCTATATGATGAGAGGATTCCGCGAGGGGCAGAATTCCCATTGTGTGGAATTTGTGCTGGCAGGGCCGTATCTGGATGATGATAGATCGGTCGGTGGATGATTCCACTGGTGATGATTGGTACCACATGCATAGTGTCAGTTTCATACATGTGCATGATTTGTTTATAGCATGATGATATATGTTACATGTTGACTGTCTGCTTATCTGTGGATGTATAAATGATTGATTTGTCTGAATATGAAACAATTGGGTGAATGATATAACTATGATATGTTATTATTTATGATGCAATAACATTGGTTAATTGTGATGAGACTCACCCTTACTTGTTGTCAATTTCAGATTGAGGATAGCGGTGCGACTTGGTGAGGATTAGCTCATAAGTCGGTTTTTAGTTATAGTGTCGGTGTCATGCTCTGGTAGATGTAACACTGGGAACACGTTTGTATTGAGTTGATTATAACTCTAATTGGTTTTGTTGGTTGAGTTGGATACATTAATGATAAATGTTGACTCTATGTTTTTGATTCCGCTGTGTAAAACATGATTTTATTTAATGAGTTATAATTTCAGTTGTTTCAGTGAATGCATGATATGTACCGACGTATGTTTTCTTCACTTTGTGAAATTGTGATGCCTCTCTACATGTTACTCTGATTTAATAAATGTTATATTGCCGCGGGTTATTAGAGGGGTGTTACACTTCCTCCGGTCCTGGTTGTTCGTAGTCAGTAACTAGCATAATATCTTCATCAGGGAAGTCAAAGTTCAACGCTTGATAATCATCCACTGCTTGATGAGCCAGATGATCAGCTACCACACTTCCTTTGATCGCTTTTTGTGAAGTGTACTGGATGTCATATTCTGTTAAGATCATTTGCCATCTTGCTATTCTTCTAGGGAGAGCAGGTTTTTCGAACACATATTTGATAGGATCCATTTTGGAGATCAGGAAAGTGGTATGGTTTAGCATATACTGTCTTAGTCGGCGAGCCGCCCATGCCAAGGCACTGCAAGTTTTCTCAAGCAGTGAGTATCTTGTTTCACAATCATTAAACTTTTTACTAAGATAGTAGATTGCATGCTCCTTTCGGCCAGACTCGTCATGTTGTCCCAGTACACACCCCATTGAATCTTCTAACACGGTTAGGTACATTATCAGAGGTCTTCCTTCCACTGGTGGTAACAAGATTGGTGGTTTTTGTAGATATTCTTTGATCTTATCAAAGGCTAATTGACATTTGTCGTTCCATCTTTCCACTTGATCTTTCTTCAACAATTTGAAAATTGGCACACAAGTAGTAGTCATATGGGCAATAAATCTGGCGATGTAGTTCAGACGTCCGAAGAATCCTCTGACTTGTTTCTCCGTACGGGGTATGGGCATTTCTTGAATGGCGTTGATCTTGGCAGGATCAACTTCAATACCCTTGCTGCTGACGAAGAAACCTAAGAGTTTACCGGATCTTACTCCAAAGGTACACTTGTTCGGATTCAATCGCAACATGTACTTCTTCAGTCTGTCAAATAGCTTGTGCAGATGACCTAGATGTTCTTCTTCGGTGTTGGACTTTGCAATCATATCATCCACATAAACCTCTATTTCCTGATGAATCATATCATGGAACAGAGCTACCATTGCATGCTGATATGTTGCTCCTACATTCTTTAAACCAAAGGGCATTACTTTGTAACAAAAGGTTCCCCAGGGTGTTCTGAAGGTTGTTTTTTCCATGTCTTCGGGTGCCATCTTGATTTGATTGTAACCGGAGAATCCGTCCATAAAGGAAAATACCTTGAATTGTGCAGTATTGTCAACCAGTACACTGATGTGAGGTAAAGGGAAATCATCTTTGGGACTTTCCCGATTCAGATCTCTGTAGTCTACATACATTCTGACATTCCCGTCTTTTTTAGGTACAGGCACGATCTTAGCTATCCATGGAGGATAACTTACAACTTTCAGAAAGCCAGTGTTGAATTGTTTCTCAACCTCGTCTTTGATCTTCTTGGACATGTCGGGCCTACTTCTCCGTAATTTCTGCTTAACTGGAGTGCTTCCCTCTGTGATTGGCAGGCGATGGAGCACAATATCCGTGTCAAGGCCAGGCATATCTTCATAGGACCAAGCAAATATCTCAATGTAGTCTTGTAACATTTGAATCAGTCTTTGCTTGACACTGTTTTCTAAATCAGCCCCTATCTTGACTTCTTTCTTTTCTTCGTCACTGCCCAGGTTGATAATCTCAATTGGTTCTTCATGCGGCTGTATAGTCCTTTCTTCTTGTTCTAATAGCCTTGCAAGTTCCCTAGGTACTTCACAATCTTCCTCACTTTCGTCCTCAGTTTGGTAGATTGGATTTTCAAAGTCATGACTGGCAATAGTAGAATCGTTATCAATAGGATCTAGAGTGAATGTGAATCTGCATTTATTATGTGGGTGTGTGTAAGAACACATAGCTATTTGAAAATGAATAAAGTAAAGAAATAAACGAAAAGGATCACAAAATTTGAATATGCAAATGTCCCATGATTTTATTGAATGAACATATGATCATGGTATGACAAACCCTTATAAAAAGGACCAGTGTGCTTCAGGCAAGGCACCTGGCTTTTAAGTTCATGGTTCGATAGTACAGGAACCATTTTTATCTTTGAACATATAAACAACGAAAACAGGAAATTGCATATACTCCTGATCAAAGGAGATAACATCTTCAGCTTCCCAATTGTTCAATCCATTGTTGTGGGTAGGGAATATCCAGTTGCTCTAATTGCAGTTGTCTTATTCATTTTCCACAGCATTGGCTTCTTTGGTGGTGAGATGAGTTGTTGATCCTTCAGGATGAGCAAGATACTCTGCTGGATACGAGAGCCTAGGCTGAGATACCTCTGTTGGCTGAGAGAGATACCCGATAAGATCGTCCCATCCAGTTGGGATGATGTCTTTGATGGAGACTTGTGCACTTTGGGTAGCAGTGTACTGTATCAGAAAATCATTCTCGTTATTTGGTGTTTCCTAGAATTCTTCAGGAGTGACAGAGATTGTGAGTGTCATATTGTCTTCGAAATGTTCATCCCATCCAGTTGGGGTGATGTCTTCAATAGCGACTTGCGAGCTCAGGGGAGCAGAATACTTCACCATAAAGTCATACTTACCACTCGGTTCTCCCAGCGTATCCCAGACTTCTTTTGGACTGGGGGGACTTTGGAATTTCTCAGTAATGGAACTTGTGAAACTTTTGCAATCTTCAAACTGATCACCGCATCCAGTTGGGACGATGTCTTCAATGGCAATAAAAGAACTCTGAGGTTCAGTGTATTTCACTAGAAAATCATACCTGCCGCTTGGTTCTCCCAAAGTATCCCAAACATCCTTGGCAACAGGTGGAACTTCATTTGGATATTGGTGAATAATATGGTTTAAGATCACTCCATCGTCTTCAATAGCATTTACTTCTTAGCTGATGAAATGGGATATTAATCCTCCAGAACGAGGACTTTGATCATTCTTTTGAGTTCCATTAGCATAGCCTAGACCTAGCTTATCGAACTTGTAAGGCACATCAAGGAGCTGTCCCCATACTGTGCAACCACCCTCTTTGATCACAGCTTTAGCATCTTTGAGAGAAGTCATTGTTGGAGTTATTTTTGTGGCAGGAGTAGCAGAAATATGTTTGGCAGTAGAGATAGCTGGAGGAACCACCTCTAAAGATTGGCAGGGAGTTTCGATGAATTCACCATCCACCTCAACATACTTGGAGTTACTCAGGTGGCTAACCACATATTCTTCTTCACCATAAACTGTGACGACCTTGCCTTTTATAGGATATTTTAACTTCTGATGCAGGGTAGAAGTTACAGCGTTTTCCCCATGTATCCAAGGGCGTCCTAGTAAACAGGAGTATGCTGGATGAATGTCCATCACGTAAAAGGTAGAATCAAAGATCTGAGAGCCCACTCTGATTGGGAGCTTAACTTCTCCGTATGCTGTTCTTGTTGACCCGTCGAAGGCTCTTACCACAACATCGCTTGGTTGTAATACAACTCCTTCGAAGTCCAGTTTTTCCAGTAATGCTTTTGGTAACACGTTCAAAGAGGAACCGTTGTCTACCAGCACATGAGACAAAGTGGTGCCGTTACATTCAATAGAGATGTGCAGGACTTTATTGTGATTTTTCCCAGCAGGGGTTAAATCAGCATCAGAGAAACCGAGACCGTTATCCACTGTTAGACTGGAAAAACAATTTTCAAATTGGTCGACTGAAATCTCCTGTGGTACATGTGCAGCTTTCAAAAACTTCATCAGGGCCTTGGCATGAGCTTCTGAATACTTCAGCAGAGACAACACTGAAATCTTTGAAGCAGTGTGCCCCAGTTGTTCGACAATATTGTAATCACTTTTGTAGATGATTTTTAATATTTCCTCCATTTCTTGCCTTGACGGATCTTCAACAGTGACTTCCACCGGTACTTGAACCGGTTCAACTAGTGGCTCTTTGCCTCGAGCATTGATATCTTTATTAGGAACTGGGACCTGGACTGGATTAGTAGCAACATTTGGAGTAATTTCTGGTGAAACGATCCTTCCACTTCTTGTAATCTTACTAGTCCCCACAATATTATCAACAATTGGAGTAGTAAAATTCATGGCCTCTTCAATCAAGGTGTCTTTCTTAATTCCATGGACATAAACATTAGTTTCATAACTCCACGTGACAGCTTTGTCTGAGGAGTATGGAAATGGAGCCGTACTGGTGATGATTACCGATGCCACTCTGGGTGCAGCAGAAATTTTGAAAGGAGTTTTGGTAGGGATTTTCAATGGTATGTTAGAAACCACTGAGACGTCCTCTATCCTCATCCCATTTGAAAAAACTTCGCACAAATTGTCTATAGAAGGGAGCTTCTCAAACATAATGATACGACGATCCATCCACTTTTGAATTCCTATTTTCAGATTCTCACACCCATTGGGTAGGTGTGCACAATAAAAGCAATCAGGGTCACAACCTGGGAATAAACCAGCTCGTATTAGCTTTATTTTGACTTCAAGAAGCGGAGTTGACAGCTCTCTCACATCATTGATATAAACAGTGTCTATGATAGCATTAACGGTCTTGTCATGTTTTGGCATGGGTGCAGTGATGACATTTGGAGTCTCTGGTGGATCGAATTCAATTTCTCCAGCATCTATCATGTCTTGGATTTTATTTTTTAGGGCCCAACAGTGATCTGCGTCATGTCCTGGACAGTTAGAATGGTATGCACATGTTGCGTCGGGGCGATAACTAGGAGAGGAAGTGTTGACATTCTTTGGAGGATCTTTCAATGTGATCAGATTTGCTTTTAACAAGTGCTGCAATGCTTGAGAGATTGGCATGTTGATTCTGGTGAAGTTTCTTCTTGGTGCATCTGGTCGACGCGTATACTTTGGCGGTTGATCTTTTTTTTGAGGTGCAGGTGCAGAGATCAGAACAGCCCTTACAGATTGGTGATGTTCATTTTTGCGACTTTTCTGACTGTGCATTGTATTGACTTCATTTCTCCCACTGATGGGCCTCTTTGTAGTACCAGAGGAGGAGCCTACTTGAATTTTTCCACTTTGAATGCCGCTTTCGACACGCTCCCTAGTTAATATCAGGTCAGTGAAACCTGACGACAAGCTTCCCAACAAATGACTGTAGAAAGGGCCAGTTAAAGTGCCCATGAACATGTCGGCCAACTCGCGATCAGATAAGGGTGGTTGAACCCTTCCAGCTAGATCTCTCCACTTCTGTGCATATTCTTTGAAACTTTCTTTTGGTGCCATTGTCATGCCCCGTAGTTGAGTACGGGTTGGTGCAAAGTCAGTGTTGTATTGATACTATTTGTAGAAAGCAGCAGCCAGATCTTCCCAGGTGTGAACTTTCGCACTCTCCAGTTGGTAGTACCAGTCGAGTTGTGTACCCGACAGACTTTTTTGGAAGAAATGAATCCATGATTTGTTATCTGCCGTATGAGGTAGTATCTTTCTCACATAGGACCATAGATGTAGTTTTGGGCAAGAGACTCCATCATACTTTGCAAAGACAGGAACTTTGAACTTTGGAGGAATAACAACATCTGAGACTAGTCCAAGATCGTTGAAGTCTAAACCAGGTATTTTTTGTATCTCCATAGCTTTCATGCGTTCTTCCAACTACTGGTATTTGCTATCACCCTGTTCGTCTTCAGAATGATTATCTTCTTCGTTAGAAGAGAGAGAGGGTTTGGCAGAACCATGGTTGCTGTGATTGTCTCCTTGATCACCTTCACCGACTATTTCAGGGATCGGCGCCTTTTTGGACCTCTTGACTGGGATTTTGACTTTCCTCGCAAGGTGACTTAAACCTACAAATCCCTTAGGCTTCTTCTTCTTCTTGATCATCAAGGCTTTCAGTTCTTGTTGCCCCTTTGCTAGCTCCAGAATTGCTATCTGAACTTGGGCGTTCTGTGCTTCTAGATTCTTGATGCTTGTTTCGGAATCCATCCCTTCTAATTGAAATAAACACCGAGGAGATGAGAAACCTGTTATGTGAACCTGTTATGCAATGTTTATGAATGAGATGTATATGCAATGTTTATGAATGAGATGTATATGCAATGTTTTCAAGGATCTTAGAATTTAAATTTGTTTAAACAAGAGAGAAGCAAACATTTATTAGTCAAACATTTTATTTCTTTTTCTCTTTTATTTTGTCTCTTTTTTCTTTTTTCTTTTCTTTGCCTCTTTCGGGCTTACAAGATAAAATAAAGAAAATAAAGGATTCTTCAAGCCTCCCATGGACGCTTTCTCTTTGCGCCCAGGAACGTGTTGATCTGCTGTTCTTCATGGAGTTGTCTGGTGAGCTCTAACACTTTCCTCTCATAGTCTTGACAGTGTGCTTTGAAGGTGTCCCTTTCTCCTCTTAGTTGAACCCAGGATTTCTGCAGTTCTTCCAGGTCAGTTTGCATGTCCGGATGTAGAATAACTCGAGGTTCGTCCCCTTCGACATCTGGCTCAATAGTCACAAGTAGAATAGCGGGATATGGCATGATGAACTTCTGAGCACGAGTACGCACCCATTTGAGGTAAGGCTCCATGGAAATAGAGTTCCATTGTCCTAAAGTCTTGCTTTCTACTCTGTAGACACTGCCTCAAGCATGTATAAACCTTCGTCGATATCTTTGGGAATCATCTTCGTAGTCGAACACAATGCCATGGATAATCATGTCATGAGGACCATTTCTTCGTCCATATCCGAATTGGCGCAAAGCTAAAGAGGGGTTGTAAGTGATGCCTCCCCTGATGCCAAGGAGTGGTACATTAGGGTACTCCCCACAATGGTCAATGAGGGTGATGTCTTTTTGAAATAAGTTGTTCCACCGGATATCTAAATGAAACAAAGACATAATCCTGCAAGACCATTGCATCCTTTGTTCGTTTCTCAACACTGATCGGGGAAGGTGTAATGTAAACCATCTAGCCAATAGTGGTTTACAACACATAAGAGTTCCTCGTTTCTTCGTGGTACGAGTGTGTAAAGAATGTAGTATGTCTCCCAGTAAAGTAGGTACTGGATTGCGGGTTAAGAAAATGTTGATAATGTGTACACTTATGAATTGGTCGGGATTAGGGAATAAAACCAACCCATAAATCAAAAGAGCCACAACTTCTTCAAAAGCTAGGTAACTTCTGTTTTTTAGTAGTAATTGAGCCTTTCCCATTAAGAACTTAGAAAGAAAACCCTGGACTCCACTCTTTGTTTCCCAATTGGACTCGATTTCTGACTTTCGTAAATGTAAGGCAGCAACAATTATTTCAGGTTTTGGAATCTTTTCTAAACCAGTGAAAGGTAATTGATCTCGAACAGGTAACCCAATCAGTTCGGAAAACTCTTCCAAGGTGGGTATTAACTGGTAATCAGGAAATGTAAAACAATGATGTTCGGGATCAAAGAATTGGAACAGGACCCGTATCATGTGTTCTTCAAATTTTGAGGTAACCAAATGGAGTAGGTGACCGTGCTTTTCAGTGAATTGAGCATTTTTGGGAAATTCTGATAATAAGTCCTTAAGTTCAGATGGTATTGTTGAGATGTTGATCCGGATATAATCTCTGGTAGCAGGAGTCATTACCTGTAATAACAGAACAAAAGTAAACTCTTCAATCCTTGAAATGATTAGTGAGAAAATGATATGCTTATGATGCTTATGATGTCATGATGTCAAACATGTGGAAAACACAAGCAAATCAAACAATAGCCTAACGTTCATAGGTGGTACCCTCCCCACTGAAGTTGAGTTGGTTTAAACCTGTCTTAAAATAGTATTCGGGTTCTATGATCCTTGGAGACAACATCTCAATATGGCGCTCGGACCGCCGATCAAAATATTTCTCGAGGATAACTAACTTCGATCAATTTCAAAGCTAGCAGCAAGTCAAATTCAACTAAAGGTTCTAAGACAAATTAGTGTTTAATGACATTTCGGAAGCCTAACATACTCCTTGATCGTTTTCAAGGGATATAAGTACAGACCAAAGTGTCGCACTAACGGGGACTACCAGATCAACCGTATCGGTACATGCCGTACAATTTCCTTGGTCTATTGTCACATACTTAAGGTATCTCGAGATTCGGGTTAGAATCTTTCACACAAGTAAATTCAATTCCCCAAACAAACCTTTGAAAATTAAAGCAAACAAGACAAGCAATTGAAAACATCGAAGTGATCTAAACTCTAAGGTAACCCCTTTTGAAAACATTTTGTTTTTGAAATCCCCAGCAGAGTCGCCAGTTCTTCTTTTATTTTTTGAGTTTTTGAAAATCAGAGAGTCGCCACCGACTTTTATTTTATCCAATTAAGGAAAGGTTTATAAAAGAAACAGAAAAAAACCTTTAAGAGATTTTGGGTTCGGGGGTAAGTTATACAAAGGAAAGTTATTAGCACCCCTTTATATCCATGGTTATCCATGGGCTCTTAATTGCTTAGCTCACTTGTTTGGATCATTTGTCTTGATTTGAAATGCTTGTATGTGGTTTTAAATACCTTTGTAAATTAACTTTGTAATGATCCTTGTGCAGATGTACACAAAGTGTTATATCTTTCGAAAGATGTTTTGAATAAAAGTTTTTAACTTCGTAATGATCCTTGTTTGGATATATACAAAGTGTTGTCTTTTTGAAAGTTTTGTTTTTGGAAAAACAGTGATATGTGAAACATTTGTTGTTTTGTTTGATTTGAGCAAGCAATTAGGAGATCTACCCTATGTTTATAAGGTTCTTTACTATTTCTTTTAAAAAAATTTCTTTGACTGGATACGAAAAGAAATTATTTGAATTGCATTCGAAACAATAGAATTGATTCTGAAAAGAGTAACAGGGATTACCCTAAGAGGTGCAAGTGTGATTGTGTTTTATTTTCAGATATTTTTGTCTTTGAAATTAGTGATCTAGCGCTTCAGTTATTATTCTTGTCATACACGCAATTTTATATGTACAGAATTTAAAGTGCGGGAATGTAAAATGCGGAAAATAAATCTACGCTATTACATCAATTGTGCGAGAAATGTAAACTACGCTATTTACATGAATTTGACAACCTATACACTTATCTATGAATTTAAATTTCAATAAGATAAAGGGAGGTATTTTTGGATTTTTGGATGATTGATTTTAATTAAAATTAATGCATAATTAATTTAATTAAACGGCTAGGAATTAGAAATAAAATTTAAACCTAAAAAATTAAGTCTAAAATATGTCCAAATTGTGTGTCAATTAATTTTAAAATAAAATTATTTTTTTTTTGGATTTTTGAAATTGTTTTGGAAATTATTAAGCTAATTAACATATAATTATACAAATAATTATACACATAATTTAAACTTAAAGAGAAAAATATTCTAAATATGTACAAAATTAGTTTATGATATATAAACTTAATTTAATAAAAAGAAAATATTTTTTTTCTGATTTTTTGATAGGTTAGAAATAATTAATAGATAAATATAACAATATTATCTAATTAATTAAACAAAATATTTCAATAATGAAGAAAAATAAAATATTTTTGCATCAAAAAATAATATATTATTTTATCAACATAAAAATATTTTTTTTATGTTTTTTTGATTTTTTAAAGTATTTTAAATTAATTTTACAAAGAAAATAAAATAAAATGGAAAATATATAATTAATGATCAAGTGTAGTTGGCTGGAAGGTCTATGGTAAGGATGAGTATTCAGGCGCGTTGGATTGAGTGATTGGACTGATCTGATGGTGACCAAGCGAGGATGCATGACACGTACAATACCTGCAAAGAACTGAATCAAAAATTTAAGAGAAAATAAAAACGCGCGCGCTCTGGCCAATAGGAGGGGGCCATGTCTCATCTTCTTCCTCAGGAAACACTTTTTACACCACTCATTTGCAGAGAGCTGTAAAAAGCTCTAACCTATAACACCTGTGCAACACGAATAGGGGTTAGACTCAATATAAATTTGGCGCGAGGTCATGGTTTGATTCGTCTAGTTCATACGAGTTTAATGGTACCACTTAGAACCTGTAATTTTGCCTAAATCATGAATCCCTCTTTTTGAACTCAAAAACCCTAAAATGGTAAGTGCTCATACAAGCGACCAAACTTCAATTAAAGCTCCAGAAACGTTCACAAGGTAACACCAATCATGAATATGCCATTAGAATTTATTTATTATGAGTGTATAATTGAAATCGAAGAAGTTTTTAAAAGTGCAAACTGTGGGTTATATGTACGTGTTCTTGAGGTTTCAAGGCTTGAAATTGATCTGGTTATGTTCAGTGGAGGTAAGGGAACGTGTTTGAGTGTTTAGTTTAGATTGAAATTAGCTTCAACTTAAAATTCGAATTTCAAATTTCTTTCAAAATTTGAAGTTTGATACAAGAGTGATACAAGCATGTGTTTGTTCTGAATTTGTGTCCCTATTCTTACTGAAGTATGCTAAGCTATTTATGAGCAATAGAAGTGCTTCAATCTTAAGCTAGCAATTATTGATGGCTTTTGAACTTTTGAATTTTTTAATATATAAAGCTTTGAATTCTTTGGCCATTGCTTCATTTTTCTTCAATCTCTTCCTCTAGGCCTGCTGTACAATCTCTTTGTTGCAGAAGTTAAGCCATCTTGGTGACTCAAGCTAAAGACAAAAGCTTTGGATAATTGTCTTGAACCATTTCCTTTTTTTAATTTAATTTTAAATGTAATAAAATTAAATTAAAAGAGAAACAAAAATGTCATGGGCCTAATGTTAGTCATGGGAGCCCTTTAACATCATTAGAAACATATTTGGATCATGAATGCTTGGCCTCTTTTGGAAAAAAAACATTTTTGATCAATGTTGGTTTCATGCATTTTCCCAAAAAAATAGTCAACTTCAACAAGGCATATCTCCCTCAATTTTGATCATATGAAGGAATTCTTGTACTTTTTAGAAACCTCAAGGCGTCCTCTACAAGCCACTTTGGAATCTTTGTTGCATTTGGAGAAGTTATCTTGATGTTATGGGCTTTGACAAAAAACCACTTTTTGTTGACTTTGAAAATGACCTGTAATGTCTAAACTCATATTTTCCAAATGGTAAATCCAATGACCATGAGATTAATTGCATTTGAAAGATAATTGAATTTCCTTCAAAACAAGCTTTGGTTAGAATTTTTTGAATGAACGAGGAGA
Source organism: Vicia villosa (assembly GCF_029867415.1). NCBI lineage: Eukaryota > Viridiplantae > Streptophyta > Magnoliopsida > Fabales > Fabaceae > Vicia > Vicia villosa. Next base: position 207,841,122 of record NC_081180.1, on the reverse strand, counting down.
GAGTTATGGCCGGTCAAAGTTCAGTTGACTTTTTAGGAGAAAACCCTAATTTTAAAACTCAGGGTTTTGTTGATTTCTGATCTTTTCTTGATGAATTATGATCAACCATTGATCAAGTGATGAATCTTTTGACAAAATATGGATGTTGACAAAAAATTTCATTTTTGACTGTCTGTTGACTGTTTGAGCTGCTGACTGTGCGTCTGAGCGAATTGAAGTTTGAAAATTTGTCTGGTGGTACTTTGAGACATATGGAGGTCCATGAAATCCATTTGAGGTCTCAAAAAACTAGTTCTCCTGAAAAAACAAAAACCCTAGTTAGGGACTGTTTGTGTAGGAGACAGTTAAGCGTACCTGATTTTTGTGCAGTGTTGAGTCTCTGCTGATCATGTGATTATCAGAAGACTTCTAGAACAAAAATCTTGGAATTTTGAAATGCAAAAGATTCATTTAAATGGTGATACAAAACACGGAGAATCGTGTTGTCAGCGGGTTTGACTGTTAACTGGTTGTCCGGGAATTAACATAACATTAAAAATGACGATTAAAAACCCATGCTATAAATAACAACATATAGAGACACGGGAGTGTAAGCAACCCAGGTCCGCATTTTTCAGGACTATGCAGACATAAAAAGGACATGATCACCACCAAAACAGTGATGACCATAAGAAAAAACGTATCCATCCACTTTGCCATTTTTGTCAGGGAAGAAGAGAAAGTAATTATGAGATAGAAGTTTGGGAAATGAGTGAAATTTGATGTGAGAATTTATGGAAAAAATTAGAGGTATTTATAGATTGAAAAGAAGGATAGAGACATTGGGGAATGAAGTGATACCGTACAAAAAAGGAAAATTTGAGTGGTAGTAGGATTTGAAAGAAAGTATATGGTAGGGTTTGAAAAGAAAGATGTATGGAATAAAGTCAGGATTTGATTTGAAAGAAAGAGATTTGAAAAGAAGGGAAAAGATTTGAAAATAAAGGAAGAGATTTTGAAAATAATAATATAGTACAAAAATTAGTGGGAAACAAAAACTAATAATAATTTAATTGTTACCAGTACATTCTGAATCCCCAGACTCTGCGCCTACAAAAATTTAATTCTGTACCAATTACGTCAGTACTATTTATCTGCAAATAAATCTCAAATAAATAGCGTGTGTGAAATGATAAACAGTACTTGGCGTTTGTGTAAGCGAACCAAAATACCGTATAAGAAATATTCTAAAAACTGAGTATTCATAAAATCAGGATATTTATGAAATAAAATCCAAGATTATGTGAAACTCCCAATTTTTAGACAGAAGTCTGTTGTTTTCTCTCTGAAAAAGATGCGGGCAAATTTTGGGGTATAACAATAAGTTTTCAAATTGTATTGCATCAAGAGCTTTTGTGAATATGTCATCTAGCTGAAGTTCAGTAGATACATGTTCCAAAATCACTTTGTCTTCTACAAGTTCTCTAATAAAGTGATGTCTGATATCAATATGTTTGGTTCTGTTATGCAGAATTGGATTCTTGGAGATGTTTATAACACTGAGATTGTCACAGTACAAAGTCATGACATTATGTGTAACATTTTATTCAGTCAGCATTTGTTTCATCCAAACCAGTTGAGAACAGCTACTACCAGCTTTTATATATTTTGCTTCAGCAGTTGATAACGAGACACAGTTTTGCTTCTTGCTAAACCATGATATGATATTATTTCCTAAGAAGAAACACCCTCCTGATGTGCTTTTTATATCATGAGCACTTCCAACTCAGTCAACAACATAATACCCAGTCAGGACAGGGTCACACCCTTGAGTGTATAATATGCCATAGTCAGAAGTTCCATTTACATATTTGAAGATTCTCTTGACTTGGTTTATGTGACTTACCTTGGGTTGTGCTTGATATCTAGCACATACTCCAACAACAAATGTAATATCTGGTTTGCTGGCAGTTATATATAACAAATTTCAATTCACGCTCCTGTACAAACTCTGGTCAACACTTGTGCCCCCTTCATCTTTAGATAACTTTAGGTGTGTTGGAGCAGGAGTTCTTTTGTGACTAGCATTATCCATTCCAAATTTTTTACTGTGTTCTTGGCATATTTGCTTTGAGACAAAAAGATGGAGTCTTCCATATGCTTAATTTGTAGTCCAAGGAAGTATGTCAATTCTCCAACCATACTCATTTCAAACTTAGTCTGCATTTGACTGACAAAGTGTTTTACCATTCCTTCTGACATTCCATCGAACACTATGTCATCCACATATATCTGAGCAATCATGATCCTTCCATCTTCATTCTTTACAAAGAGAGTTTTGTCTATTCCTCCTTTCTTATATCCATTTGTGGTCAGAAATTCAATTAATCTCTCATACCAAGCTCTTGGAGCTTGTTTCAAACCATAGAGAGCTTTTCTTAGTTTGTAGACATGTCCGGAAGATTTGGATTAGCAAAGCCTTTAGGTTGTTCCACATATACTTCCTCATTCAAGTATCCATTCAAAAATGCACTTTTTACATCCATCTGATATAACTTGAAATTCAAGATGCAGGCTACTCCTAGAAGTAATATGACTGACTCAAGTGTTGCCACAGGAGCAAAGGTCTCATCAAAGTCTACTCCCTCTATTTAAGTGTATCCTTGAGCTACCAGTCTGGCTTTATTTCTAGTTAGGACTCCTTATTCATCAGACTTGTTCTTGTATATCCACTTGGTACCAATAATATTGGTTCCTTCAGGTCTAGGTATCAGTTCCTATACTTCATTTCTTTTGGAACTGTTCATGTTCATCTTGCATGGCACTGATCCAAAATTCATATTTCAAGGCTTCCTTCACATGTTTTGGTTCAATTTTGGACACAAAGCAAGAGTTGGCAATGGTTCTTCTTGATTTGGTCATTATACCACTGTTGAGATCACCTATGATAAGTTCCTTGGAATGATCTTTCTGAGTTCAGATAGATGGATCTTTGTTGTTTGCTTCGGGCTCAGGTTCTGAGGGAGGCATATTACTGACTTCAGGTTGGTCCGACTTCTTAGCCTGAATTTTAAGGAATGTTCCGACATTCTCTGTGACATCAAAGTCTCCATTTTGGTCATCAAATATAACATTGATGGACTCCATCAAGACTTGTGTTATGGTGTTGAATACTCTATAAGCTCATCTGGTTGTGGAGTATCCCAAGAATATACCTTCATCACTTTGGAATTCATTTTCCTTCATTGTTCACGATCTGTCAAGATGTAACACTTGCTTCCAAACACATGAAAGTACTTAAAAGTTGGTTTCATTCCTTTCCATTGTTCATACAGAGAAGAGGGAGTTTCCTTCCTCAATGTGACTTTGTTATGAACATAGCAGGTTGTGTTCATTGCTTCAGCCCAAAAGTACATAGGTAGCTTCTTTGCATGGATCATAGCTCTGGCTAATTCTTGTATAGTCATATTTTTCCTTTCTACTACTCCATTTTGTTGAGGTGTAATAGGTGAGGAAAATTCATGACTGATTCCTTCAGACGAGTAGAATTCAAAAAATTTGGCATTCTCAAATTCCTTTCCATTATCACTCATTATTCTGATTACAACACTTTCCTTCTCTCTTTCCAGTCTAGTGCATAGGTCCTTGAACACCTCAAACACATCTGATTTTTCTTTAATGAAGCTTATCCATATGTGTCTGGAGTAATCATCAATCACCACTTATGCATACCTTTTCCCTCAAAGACTTTCTACCTGTATTGGTCCCATTAGATCCATATGTATTAGTTCCAGAGTTTTGTAAGTAGTGAGTTGATTAATCTTTGGATGAGACATCTTGGTTTGTTTTCCATCCTGACATTCTCCGCATACTTTACCTTCATCAATCTGTAGCTTTGGAATTCCTCACATAGCGTCCTTGTTTATGATATTCTTCATTCCTTCCAGATGTAGATGACCCAACTTTGATGCCACAGTCTTGCCTCTTTTTATTCTTTTGCCATGGAATATATAGATGAATGACTTCAGGTTTTGGGTTCCCACAAGTAACAGGTGTCTTCGGATCTGACTCCTTTCATGACCTCCATGTTCTCTTCATTAGTGACTACACATTCATGTTTGGTAAATCTGACTCTTAGACCTTGATTGCACAATTGATTGATGTTGATTAAGTTTGCAGCTAGTCATTTTACCAGATGAACACTGTCTAGTTGAAGAGCTCCAAAATGTCCTAGTTTTCCCACCCCTTTGATCTCCCCTCTAGCTCCATCACCAAAAGTCACATAGCTAGTGGAATGAGGCTTGATATCTTCTAACATGTTCTTCATTCCAGTCATGTGTTTTGAGCATCAACTATCAAAATACGAGACTCTTTTGGTTGACACCCTCAAGGAGGTGTGAGCAATTAAGGTAGAAACTTTGGCAACTCAATGTTGTTTCTTGATAGGATCGTGCTGCTTGGGCTTGTCCTGAGCTGTTTGATAGGGGTAACCATACAGTTTGAAGCAAAACAATTTTAGGTGACCAAACCTTCCACAGTAGTGGCATCTCCATCTTTGATATTTATTCTTTGTTTGGTTCCAGTCTCTTTTTCCACAATGTCGTGACATCGGTCCTGACATCTGGTTGACCTAGTGAGCTTCAGGTTCTGACCTTTTGCATCCTAAATTAGATACAGGTTTTCCCATAAATCCTAACCCAGACATGTTGCCTACTTCCTGTCCAAGTTCTAGAATCTTTTCTAAGGAGTTAGTTCCATTGTTCAGCATTCTGATCGATCTTGACATCTGATCTTGTTTGAAGTTTAGTGTGCTAAATTCACTATTGAGATGTACCATAGTTGCCAGATGTTCTTTTTTTCTCAGCTTCTAACTCTTCTATAAGTTTCCTTTTCTTCTCCCTTATTTTATATACTTCAGTACTATTGACACATAGCTCATTGTATGAGGCTGTAAGTTCTTCAAAGGTAGGATACTCTTCACTGGATTTCTATTCAAGTGTACATACACAAGTTATTGCAGCACAATTCACTTCAGTATCACTCTCAGAATCTCCATCAGACTAGATGACAAACATCCCTTTCTTATGCTCCTTGAGATAGTTAGGACATTCAACTCTAATGTGTCCATATCCTTCACATCCACGACACTGAACCCCTTTGCCTTGATTGGGCTTCTCTTCAGCTTCAAATCTTCTGATAGGATCATAGGTCTTGTTGATGTCATTGGAAGTGTTCCTGAGGTATTTGCAATCTCAAGGATATTTGTAACACCCTTCTAAACCCCGCGGCAGTTAGATAAATTATTCAGAGTACATGAAAACAAGGATGCCACAATTCAAATTTAAAAACAAACATCATACGTCTATGTCATGCATTCATTGGGGAAATTCAACATAATTCATAACTACACATGTTAACACAGCGGAAAATCAGTTATAAGGAATAGTTCAACATTCTTAGAAACTATATCCCACCAAAACTCAAATAAAACAAATAGAGTCATAAACATAAACTCAAAACAACGAGTTCTCCAGTGTTACAATATCAAAGCATGACACCTGAAGCTAAACTAAATGCACTGACCTATGAGCTAATCCTCACCAAATTGTAAAAGTCGCTATCCTCGATCTAATAATGACAACATCTGAGGGTGAGTCTCATCGCAATTATAAAATATTATTGCATCATAAATAATAACACATCCTAGTTATATTAATCACCCAATTGTATTATATTCAGACAATTCAACAAATAAGCAACCAACACATCATCAATTCATAACACTGAAATGCATTCAATCATGTTATGAAAATCATGCATATGAATAAACTGACGTTATGCATGTGGTACCAAACATCATCAATGGGAATAACCCACTGATCGATCCAACATCTTCAAGATACGGCCCTTCCAGCACAAATTCCACACAATGGGAAATATGCCCTTTGCTGAATCCACAATATCATTCGGATTCAGCCCTCAAACGTATGATTATGAATGAGTACAAACATATACAACATACTTATAACACTGTCGATCCGATGAACATCATCATCTCATCTCTTACCATCATCATGAACTTCAAGCATGTTTAAATATATATTAGTATCATTTGAATATCATCCAATTATCATCATCATACAACTCATAAATCATCACATGATTATTGCTTCAAACATAGCAGGTATTAGCACATCTCATCACACACAAGCATACTACATCATTCATCAAAAAATAAATTCATAGTTCCAATTTAACTGAAATTTACACCTCATTTCATCATTTAAACACATAGGTTATCTCATAATGTTCATCATACTCGAAACGGCACTAAAAGCAGACATACGGTTTGAAAGTTATGACCTTCGGAAAATTGTAAAAAAAATTGAATGTTGTGAGTCGACTCACAATTTTTGCAGGTCAACGCATAGAAATTCCTGTCCCCCTCGAGTTTGTTAGGTCGACCCATGAGCCGACTCATGCTGTCTTCTTGGGAACCTATAGGTCGACGCATGAATTTCATAGGTCGACGCATGCTCCGTTTATGCAGAATTTTCATGTGATTTTTGACATCTTTCCTCTCCCAATTTCAATCTAATCGCACCACAACCGTTCCCACACCAAAATATCATCAATTAACATAACATACTATAATTATAACACATTTTAGAGGTCATCTAACACCAAAACCATTCATCAATTCAACAAAACAACCTAAATCTCCCAAAACCCCAAAACCGAAATATATAATCCAATTGACCTAAATAATATTCCCATTCATTATTACAATCCAATCAGTATTGACGATAAGAGATGTTAATCGGAGAGTCCTCCATTACCTTAGTCAATAATTCTTGGTTGGTCCTCTTCCTATTGTGTTCCTCTTTCACGTATTCTCCTTTCTCCTCTTTTACTTCTATTTTTCTTCTTGTCTCAATTCTCTATTTTATGAAAGAATAAAATTCACTTAGTATGGGCCTATCACTTAGCACCCCTCTCTTAATAATCACAACCCCAAGCCCAATAACTCATTTTTTCATCATTCTTCAATTAAATTCAATCAAATGCCAAATAGATCCAATTATTAATTTAATTCCAATTTAAATTAATTAAGGAAAATATGGGGTGTTACAACTCTCCCCCACTAAAGAGTTTTCGTCTTAAAAAACATACCTCAAGTAAAGAGTTCCGGAAAGGAGTCTTTCATCTGGCTTTCCAGCTCCCAGGTAACATGTCCATCATCCGGTCCTCCCCAAGCTACTTTGACCAAAGCTATCTCTTTGCCTCATAATTGCTTCAGCTTTCGATCTTCAATCCTCACCGGTAAAGAATCATCCGTCAAGTTGTCTTTCACCTGTACATCGTCTACTTGGATCACATGGGAAGGATTCGAAATGTATTTCCTCAACTGAGACACATGAAATACATCATGCAAATTTGCAAGCATCGTCGGTAAAGCGATACGATAAGCTACTTCCCTCACTCTCTCATAAGTCTGAAACAAACCAATGAAATGAGGTGTCAACTTCTTTGACTTCAACGCTCGACCAATGCCCATCATATGAGTAAATCTCATAAATACATGATCTCCCTCTCGAAACTCAAGTGTCTTCCTTCTCTTGTCGTGATAACTCTTCTGACGACTCTGAGAAGCTTTCATTTTCTCCTTAAAAATCTTAATCTTTTTCGTAATCTGTTGCACAATTTTTGGCCCGACCACAACACTCTCACCAGATTCGTACCAACACAACGGCGTCCTACATCTCCTACCATACAAAGCCTCAAACGGAGCCACACCAATGCCCGAATGATAACTATTGTTGTAGGTAAACTCAATCAACGGTAAATAACTGTCCCACGCACAACCTTTCTCTAACACACAAGCACGCAACAAAAAATATCCTTTTTTTCAACAGCCGGGTTCCCTTGCAAGGCGCTCCCGGCACTATTACCTTATGATCTTCTCTACCCCCCTCACTAGTATAGTTTTTGCCTTTCGTGGGAATCGAACCCTATACCCTGGATTTCAAGGACATGTTCATTCCATTCCCACTATTTTGCAAAGGCGTCGAAAGGTTATTATAAAAGTAGTTGATTTAAGGCATGTTAATTTTTTGAATATATTGGAAAAGTAGTAGTCGAAGTGTTGCCAAACGCGACTTGGGAATCGGGAGGTTAGAAGTGGAAGTGAAGTTAAGGATGGTTATGTCAGATAGATTTTCGAGGACGAAAATATCCTAAGTGGGGGAGAGTTGTAATGCTTCAAATTTAATTAATTATTTAATTAAATTAATTAAGAATTTAATTATTGGAAATTGTCGAAGTTGGGATTTATCAGTATGATTCTAAGAGGCGTAATTGGATTAATATGTTAATTGGAACTGTTAAGTTTAAATTAGGATTACTTAGTCGGTTAGTCAGAGAGTTATTATTAGAAATAATATTAGTTTATTGGGCTATTTATTTAATTAAGTTGGTTTGGTTGTTGTGTGATAGATAGCAGTTTGTAGGTGTTGATTAGTAGGTCCAATGAGACAATTAGAATAATAATAATAATAATAATAATAATAATAATAATAATAATAATAATAGTATTATTATTTTAATAAATAAGAAATAAGAGAAGGTGGAGGTTAGATTTTGGCTGATGTATCAAAAAAAGGAGAAAAAGAAGAAAAAGGAGGTACAAGAGCTTTGTCGTGAAGAGGAAAAAATTGAAGACTTATGTAAAGACCGGGGAAGCTCAGATTTAACCGCATAATTATAGAGAGACTGTCAATCCAAGGTAAGGGTAGAGTTCAATCTATTTAACCGGGTATATGATAGACCGTATTTGAGTTGGATTGTATGAATTGTGCCATGAATTGTTAGTTGATATTATTGTATATTTTTATTTCGTGGAAATTGGTTGTTTTTGTTGATTTTTATTGCATGTGATTTGATGAGAATGGTTGATGTTGTTGTTTAGTAACCAATTGAATTATGGCTGCTATTTAGTTGATATGTTGAGTTTGGATTTAATTGAAATCGTAGAAATTGGTATTGGTTAATTCGGTTGGGATCGATCGAGAAGAAAAGAAGGTTATAGAAAACGGATGTCTGGAAACAAGGAAGAAGAAATGGAATTGGGAGGGGGGCCACCCACTAAGGGGCGGGCACCCTAGAATAAGAAGAAAAAGGAAAATTGGGCCACCAAGGAAGTGGGGCGGGCGCCCCATTTTGGTGAGGGGAAGGAGGGCGGGTGCCTTAAGCCAAAAGACAAAAGGGACGAACGTCCCATAATTGGAAGTGGGGGCCACTAAGTTTTGTCTTTATATCTTTTGTCCATATTCACATGTCCATATATAAACCTTGTTTTAAGTATAACATACAAGTTAATAGACTTTGAATGATTTAGCTAGTAATCATAGGGTGAATATATATATATATATATATATATATATATATATATATATATATATGTAGTTGTTACAGTAATTAGCATAGATATTATCAATGGATATGAAGTAGCTAGCATTAACAAAATCAATAAAAGACTAAATAAAGTAACAAGAAGAATTTTAGAAATAGATTCAGAATAAATACATAACAGAGGATGAATATAGCATAGTAGGTTGAATCCTTATAGCAGAGTATGTAGGTAACAATAGGAGTAATAGAAGAAACCTAATTGGATGATAGTCTGATTACTAGTAGCAGAAAAATAAATAATCACAGGGAATGAGTAATTAAAAGTAGTGTGAAATAATAATAACGGGAGTATATAAAAACAGTACCGAATATTAGAATTGATATCTTTGATTGGACGAATTAGTTAACCAAAAATAGTTGAAAACTAGTAGGAATAATTTGTGCATGTTTGTATTTATTTTGGTTGATTTGGTATGCTGGAAATTAGGTCGAATATGTCAAATTGCAGGTGAAGTTTAATTGTGTTGAATCTTACTGGTTTATAGACATTATTAAGTTATAAGCCTATGGCCAGTGTTGAAGTGATGATGAGTACCTCTGTTTATTGGTATAGTGACGATATAAGCTTATGCCTTTTGTGACGATAATTGTTGTTGCTGCATGTGATTATTGCATTCATTGGGTCACATACATTTGCTACTAGCTTAAGTGGTAGCAGGAATTGCTATGAATATGTACTTAACCCCTAGGTACATGGTTCGATTCCTGCGGGAGGCAAAAACAATATTTCCTGGGCACCCGATAAGCGGACCTAGGGGGATTATTGATTAAGCCGGTAACATGCTCGGTTGGCCGACACGGTTGATGCGTGCAGCAGATATCGGGGTGTTACAGTCCCATACCATAAAGAGGGAAGGTAGTGTCGCCCTCGGTTTTTTCTATCTCGTGAGAGATACGAACTGACTCTTCTTTTATTTTGAGTTTTTTTGAAAATAAGAGAGCCGCCACCGAATTTTATTTTATCCAATTAAGGAAAGGTTTATAAAAGAAACAGAAAAAGACCTTTAAGAGATTTTGGGTTCGGGGGTAGGTTATACAAAGGGAAGGTGTTAGCACCCCTTTGTATCCATGGTTATCCATGGGCTCTTAATTGCTTAGCTCACTTTGTTTGTGTGGTGGTCGTTTTCTTTTACCTCCCCGTTTCACTTGGGAGGACGGCACGCTAAACCCTTCACGCGAAATTTGGAAGGAGAATGCGCCCGTGGCGGGATGAATTTTATTTCAGTTCTTCCTACGATATCACACGAACTTTCTTATTTGTCCTACGAGTAGGAAAGGGGAAAAAAGATCTCAACTAAACCCTAGGAGTTTGCTAAGTGTGGGGATTTCACCTAGACTAGAAATTCTGGAGTCCGGGAGGTCGGTTATACATAGAGAAGTGTTTAAACACCCTACATATCTGTAGTACTCTACAGGAACCTTCTCTGTGTCATTGTGTTTGTGTTTATTGCTAATGATTGGGAAAGTTTCTCCTTTGTATTAGGAGAAGGAATTGAATTGATTTTAAAAGACAGACAGACAGACAAACTGACTATTTTTGGTATTTTATTAGCTCGCTGAGATTCCTTGTGAACCTCATGCCTACATATCCCTAGTGGAAGTCAGAGCTTAATGTAGTTCGGGGAACTAACTAGGGAAATTAATTGTTTTTGGTGCCTTGCTTAAAGCTCAAGGTTGAAGCTTGGAATTAAATCTCTGTTTACAGTAAAGAGACATGAAATCATCTTTACAGAGAGGTATTTGTACTATTCTACCACAAACATCTAAAGGAGTGACAGAAAAACTGAATTCATTTCATTCAAGAGGGGGACCTTACTTGCGTATGTGCAAGTATACCAGTCAAATGCCTCTTAAATGAAAGAAAGATGCTCATCCAAATTAGGGAAAGTTACCACATGTCTGGGTTTTACTGCCAGCTCATGCCTCTCAAAATCCTAAATGGGAGACTTGATTAAAATTGAAATGAAATGTTTGTTTGTTTGAACGTGGTAGAGTAGTAAAAATATCTCTCTATAGAGATAAGCTATGTCTATCTACTGTATAAAAGATCTGACTTTAGCTGGCTTGTATGAGGCCCAAGCTTGAGGCTTTTTGATTGATTTATTAATTATTATTGACTCTAGGAGATGACTCCACTGGGGATTAATTACAAGGTATTTTTGTGTTCTGTACAAAGCCCAGAATTGAGGCTGACTCTACTTAGGGAGACTCTATTTGTGTGCCTTGTACAAAGCCCAAGGTTGTGGCTAACTGTTGAGGATAATTGAATGAATGACTCTATTTTGTGTGCCTTGTACAAAGCCCAAGGTTGTGGCTGACTGTTGCTAGGGAAAACATTATTTTTTGCCTTGTACAAAGCCCAAGGTTGTGGCGGACTCTTAAATGAATTAAGTATGGATGACTATATGGGGAAAGATCCTAAGTGTTAGGAATCTTTGACACATGAAAGTATGGTTTATCTGCCTTGTACAAAGCCCAAGGTTGTGGCTACTGAATGATGAAGAACTCAGTGGGGAGACTCTATTATCTGCCTTGTACAATGCCCAAGGTTGAGGCTGACTCTTGACAGGGGAGTTTTATTGTTTGGGTGCCTTGTATGAAGCCCAAGGTTGAGGCTAACTGTTTTTGTTGGTTTTGACTCTACTGAGGAGATTTTATTTATTAAAAGACTGTTTTTCTTTGGAAGCTAACCCTTTCTAGGGATTTTGACTCAGCTGGAGAAATTGTCTGTTAAAAGACTGACTTTATCATGTTTTTTGGAGGCTGACCCTTTCCAGGGGTTTTGACTCTTTTTGGGGAAATTATCTCCTAAGAGAAATGACATTTTTATTAATTGACTTTGGAGGCTAACCCTTTCCAGGGATTTTGTATTAAAAATGAAAGAATGTGTGGAAGCTAACCCTTTCCAGGGATTTTGAAATGGAGGTTGATTTTAATTGACTTTGGAGGCTAACCCTTTCCAGGGGTTTTTATTGAAATGAAAGGCAGAAGGATTATCTAATGGAGACTTCTTGTTTAAAGCCCAAGATGAAGGCTGGCTCAATGCTGAGGATGACCCAAAGCATGGATCCTAGACTCTGCTAAGGAAGATTGATGAAGATAAGGGTGACAGAGACTGTCCATGTCTCTCATTCCAAAAGGTGTACTCAATGCAAAATTGAGACAAACTTAGCTTGTTTAAAGTCTGGTTTAAATTGGAAGAAACTCACCAGGGTAGGCTAAAAGGTGGCTAAAGACCTGTTCCTATGTTTATAAGAAACCTGATGGGTCCTTGTATACAAGCTCAAGAGGAAGCTGGAAATGCTTTTAAGAAGCCTATGGGTCCTTGTACAAAGCCCAAGAGGAGGCTAATCGAGGGTCCTTGTTATAGCACAAGAGAAAGCTATGTAGTTTTGAACTTATTTTGGCTCTAAGCAAATGGGTAAGAGGTTTCACCGGGAATAATTCCTCTTTGGGTGGATGTGTCCTATTTATTTGGATTCTAAGGTTTTTGCCAAGATGTTTCACCGGGAATAATTCATCTTGGGGGTTTGAACTACAGATCTCTAATTAGGAAAGAGCCTTCACCGGGAAGACATTCTCAATCCTAGGCCATATTCCTACAATATATATATAGTTTAACTGTCCTAAGGTTTATACTCAAACGTAGTTCTAAACTAATATATGCACAGTTCTATATTTGACAGTAATTTAAATAAAGACTGTAAATTGAAAGCTTGTAAAGCCTAACCTGGATGGAGTGGAGGCCATTGAAGAAGTATGTACAGAGCCTCAACAGTAATTTTTGTTGTTTTGTTGATAACAGTTGGATATATATATATATATGATAAACAGTTAATGGTTTTTGAAAACAGAAGAAGTGAAGATGGACAAAGGTCACATAGGTATCTGAAGAGTTTCACCGGGAATAATGCCCTTCAAATACCAGAAGAATGTTTTGAAAACAGAAAGAAGATTTTGAAAATACAGTTTTGAAAACAAGCTAAGAAGAGAAGGTTTTTGGGACTTACACTCTATTAGAGGCCCAGTACTTTACAGTACTGGTGTAAAAGCAATTTGAAAAAAATGATTTGGAATGATGCAAGGTTTTGTTGTTTGAAAACCCTAATCATCCGTTTAATCAGAGATTGAAAACAATTTTGAATATTGACAAAAGTCAAATTAATTAAGGTAAAAATAAAGAACTTTTAACTAATTAAGACCTAAACAATTAGGGTTTTATCATAAAATTATTCACAAAGTAATTAGGTTAAAACAAAATGAAAATATATATTTTAAAGTATTTAAGAAAACACTTAACATACCTTTTTAAACCTAATAAAAATATATGAAATAAATAATATTTTTATGATTTTTTTTGATGATTCACAAAATAGATATATTGAATAGCAAGTGTGTGAAAAATGAGGTGAAAATGATTTAATTTGATAGGTGAATTAATTGTGTGAAGTTGTTAAAAAAATGAAGAAAAATAGTAGTAAAAATATGGTTTGGTCTCACCAAGGGTTGAACTCACGCCCTCTTGGTTGCCAAACAAAACAAATACCAACTGGGCCACGCGCGTGGCCTGCTTATAGAAAGAGCCCATATGATTATATGTGAAAGCAAGGCATTAAATGAGTTGGAAAAATAAAATGAACAAAAGGTCTGAGGGGGGGATCGAACCCCAGACCTAAGGCAAGGCAAGGCTTTTGGACGCGCGCTGTAACCATTGGGACACTACGATGAATTCGTAGATAACATACCCATCATTCAAAATAAAATAAACTTAAATCTGGGAAATTCAAAAAATGGCGCCACCATCTTCATCTTCAACCTCAAGCTTAAGATTTTTTGAATTTGCTATCTCCTTCGTTTCTCAACCAAACTTAAAGATGTAAACATGGATTTTGCTCGTTTTTGGACGAGGATTATGATGGTGTTCTTTAATTTTATTTATTCTAAGTGTAACATAAAATTCGCACGCATGAACACTAAGAACCCTAAAACTGAAATTAAACATGAAATGCTATATATGTATGCTTTGATGCAATTGATTGAGGGCTAATGATCTATGAAGGTGCAGAAACCAACTGGTAACTTCATTTTTAATTTATCATGCGTGAATCATAGAGTTTGAAGTTTTGGAAACTTACCTGAAAAATGAAGATCTGGCTCTGATCAAAGTGTGTTGCAGAGTTGTTGCAACGATCCAGATAGTTTCAGTGATCCTCCTGGAAGGTGTTGAGATGCTTAGCTTGGACTGAAAGTACCCAGAACCTCTTGCTCGACCCCAACTGCAACAGCTCCAAGTGAGAGGTGAAGATGATGATTCCTTACTCCCAGATGTGTTTCAGAGGTTTGGATCACCTCTAAATGACTCCCCTAATGTGTTTGAATACTTAATTCCAAGGGAAGAGCTTTGGTTTGAAGAATCCGAGTCTTCTTGCCAAAGAACCTTTGAAAACCTTAAGTATGGAGAAAGAAGAGAGAAAGCAAGAATTCTGTTGCTTTGGTGTATTTTTGAATGAGGAATGCATCTGCATTTATAGGCAAATGGATCAGTATAGCTGCAGAGGAGTGAGCTTCCTTAGTGAAGTTGATTTGCTTTCTTAGCCATGAAGGAAGTTTGCAAGTATCTCTTATGCAATGATGAGAATTTTGATTCCATTTGATCAATCCCCTAGCCCTCGATTTTGTTTAATCTTAAGGGACAATTCTGAGCCAGAAATGAGCTCTAATTGGTTGGTGAGAAGATTCCTTGGGTGATTAATCAATTTGCCATAAATTCACAAATGTAATCATTACATAATCACATGTTCTTGTTTTTAGAATCTTCTTCAATTCTTACGGCATGGTGAAAATGAATGCATGGCATGGTTTCAGATGTGTTATGGGTCGTGTAGCATCCATAAGAGAGGTTATTTGCACAAAATTTGCAAAGTCCAAAAGTGTCCATGACCTATAATTTTACTTCATGAGGCCAACTTTGAACAAGCATAACTCTTAGCTCAAATTGAATTTGGAGAAGGTTGAACACAATTTGGAAAGCCCTAAACATCTACTTTAAATCATTAGTTTATGTCTTCTTCAGAATCATTTGGGAAATTTGTGAAAAATGAGCCCAAAGTTGGATGAAAACTAGGTTAAAACACTTAGAAAAATTTCTAAGTGTTTATGACCTAAACTTCAAAATTTCCAAAACTTCATAAATGGTTGATCTTTTGAAAAAAGTTCCTTTGTAAGATGTTGTTTTATTTTGCAAGATCTACAACTTTCATGTTGGAAGTTTTTTGAGTTGTGTAGGTGAAATTTTGAGTTCTCACCATGCCTTCAAAAACCCTAATTCCCGACTTTTTGCTCCTTGATGAATTTCTTTGAATTTCTTTGGTCAAATGACTTTGACATCCATATATTGATGATATTGATCTTTGAAAGTCATTTTTTGACCAAAAACCTTAAAAGTCAATGATGATCCCACACAGTTGACTTTTCCTGACAAAGTGAATTTTTGGGCTTTTGTGTAGAAACAAGATCTTTTCCTCAAATGAATGATGTAAATGGATTATATTGAGGTAGTAGAGATTTTTGAATCATGTCTTGAGTTTTGAATTCATGCCCTGATTAAAAGTCAACTATCTTGGTGAATTAGGTCAAAAACCCTAATTGTCGACCAGAGGACAATGATGACTGTAGACTTTGAACTGAGATGTAATGTCCTGTGGATCTTGTCATATGAGTTATTTGAAGATGATTGATGTCTTTGAATGGTTTCCTGGGGCTTTTTAGGGTTTCCCAAATGTGATCCCTGATTTCAGTCCTTGATTAGGCTCAAAACCCTAGTTTGGTGACCTGAGTAAACCTGTACTCAGATGACTGGATGTCCAATCAATCATAGATGAGAAAAATGAAGTCCTTGAGCCCCATGATTGTATTAGGGACTCATCCTTGTATTGATTGATCCTTTGCCTGAGCTTTCTTGTCTTTGAGCATCCTCGATTAGATACCAGATGGAGAAGTAACTGCTCTGGAAACTTGTCTTGACCTGATGAAAAATCCTGAAGATATGCCATCTCAGGGGGGTCAAAAATTAGGGTATGACAGTTTGAATCATTTGTCTTGCCTTGAAATGCTTGCATGTGGTTTTAAAATACCTTTGTAAATTAACTTTGTAATGATCCTTGTGCGAATGTATACAAAGTGTTTTATCTTTTGAAAGGATGTTTTGAAAAAAAGATCTTTAATTTCGTAATGATCCTTGTTTGGATATATACAAAATGTTGTCTTTTTTGTCTTGAAAAGCAGTGAATATGTGAAACATTTGTTGCATTTGAAACAGTAGAATTTGATTTTTTGAAAAGAGTAACAGAGGGATTACCCGAAGAGGTGCAAGTGTGATTGAGTTTTGATTCTGATATTTTTATCTTTGAAGTTAGTGACCTAACGCTTCAGTTATTATCTTTGACATACACGCAGTTTTATATGTACAGAAATTAAAGTGCGGGAATGTAAAGTGCGGAAAGTAAATCTACGCTATTACATCGATTGTGCGAGAAATATAAACTACGTTATTTACATGATTTTGACAACATATACACTCATCTATGAATATAAATTGCAAGAAGAAAAAGGGAAGTATTTTTGGATTTTTTAGATGGTTGATTTTAATTAGAATTAATGCATAATTAATTTAATTAAATGAGAAAAAAAGTAGAAATAAAATTTAAACCTAAAATTAGTACAAAATTAATTTAAACCTAATTAAATAAAAATGTACAAAATTAGTCTATAATATATAAACCTAATTAAATAAAAAGAACATATTTTTTTGATTTTTTTTTATAGGTTGAAATAATTAAAAAGCAAATATATAAATATATACTAATTAATTAAACAAAATATTTTAATTATTAAGAAAAATAAAATATTTTTATGTCAAAAATTAATAGAATATTTTATAAACCTAAAAATATTTTTATTATATTTTTTGATTTTTAAAACTATTTTAAATTAATTTTGCAAGTTATATTAAATAAAATAGAAAAATAAAATAAAACTGTGATCCTGTGTGGTTAATGAGAGAGTCTATGACATAGTCTGTGTGTTTTGGTGCGTTGGATGAGTGGATGGCATGATCTGATGGTGGATGGACAAGTGCTATAATAAGTGTGCTTCATCCCTGCAAAATAGCAAATAGGGGTAAACATGTACAAAATATTTTCACGACATGTTCATTCCACTTGTTATGATTCACTGAGTTCAAATATGCATCTGTTTTCTTTTAATTTTGCCTAAATCAAAAAATCCCATTTCGAGCTCCAAGAACCCTAAAATGGTATATGCTTCAAACCTTCATAGAAATTGAATTAAAGCTCCAGAAATGATCAGGACACAAAACCAAACATAAATATGGGATTACATCTTATTAAATATGCATGAATGATCAGATACGAGGTGATTTATATTTGAACAAACCGTGGCTTGTGTGGCTCGATTTGTGAGGCTTTGATGCTTAAAATTTATTTGGATAGTTTCAATGAAGTTCAGAGATGATGTTTGAATGTTTAGTTTGGATTGAAACTAGCTGAAACTTAAAATTCGAATTTCAATTTTCTTGCAAAATTTCAAGTATGATACAAGTGTGTTACAGGCATGGATTTGATTCTGCAAATGTGTATCCTTGTTACTGAAGTGTCCTACTTCATTTATAAGCAATGAATGAGCTTCAAACTTAAGCTAAGAAGCATTGATGATCTTTGAATCTTTGAATTTTTAAATATTAAAACCTTTGAATTCTTTGGCCATTGCTTTGAATTTTCTTCAACCTCTTGCTCTAGGCCTGCTATGTACTTCTCTTGCTGCAGAGTTGAATCATTCTTGGTGGCTTTAGCTTAAGAATCAAGCATTGTATCATTATCCTTCACCATTTCTTTTTCAATTTAACTTTAAATGTAATAAAATTAAACCAAAAAAGAAATAAAAATGCTATGGGCCTTAGGTTGGTCGTGGGAGGCCCTTAGCATCATTAGAATCATGTTTGGATCATGGAAACTTGGCTCCTTTTGGAAAAAAAACATTTTTGGTTAATGTTGATTTCATGCATTTTCCCAAAATATAGCCAATTTCAACAAGGCATAAATCCCTCAATTTTTATCATATGAAGGAGTTCTTGTACATTTTAGAAACCTCAAGATATCCTCTACAAGCTACTTTCGAAACTTTTTTTCATTTGGAGAAGTTATCTTGATGTTATGGCCTTTGACAAAAAACCACTTTTTGTTGACTTTGAAAATGACCTGTAATGTCTGAGCTCATATTTTTCAAATGGTGAATCCAATGACCATGTGATCAATTGCATTTGAAGGATAATTGAATTTCCTTCAAAACATGCTTTGGTTGGAAATTTTTGAATGAACGAGGAGAGAGTTATGGCCGGTCAAAGTTTAGTTGACTTTTTAGGAGAAAACCCTAATTTTGAAACTTAGGGTTTTGTTGATTTTTGATCTTTTCTTGATGGATTATGATCAACCATTGATCAAATGATGAATCTTTTGACAAAATATAGATGTTGACAAAAAATTTCATTTTTGACTGTCTGTTGACTTTTCGGTCAAACTGGTCGTCTGTTGACTGTTTGAGCTGCTGACTGTGCGTCTGAGCGAATTGAAGTTTGAAAAGTTGTATGGTCGTACTTTGAGATATATGGAGGTCCATGAAATCCATTTAAGGTCTCAAAAAACTTGTTCTCCTTAAAAAAACAAAAACCCTAGGTAGGGACTGTTTGTGTAGGAGACAGTTAAGCGTACCTGATTTTTGTGCAGTGTTGAGTCTCTGCTGATCATGTGATTATCAGAAGACTTCTAGAACAAAAATCTTGGAATTTTGAAGTGCAAAATATTGATTTGATTGATGGTACAAAACACGGAGAATTGCACTGTCAGCGGGTTTGACTGTCAACTGGCTGTCCGGGCATTAACGTAACAGTTAAAGTGAAAATTCAACAGTTAAAGTTAATTTTTTTCTTTTTGTTTTTGTTGCGTCAATGGTGAAAATTTATTTACATGAGTTGTTAGAAAAACACAAACATAATAAATAAATAAAATATACTGTACGCGAACGAAATTACCGATAATAACCTTGAAAAATATTTAATGCACAGAAAAAATAAATATTTAACTAGCAGAAAACATAAAAAATATTATCTGGATAATTAAACTACAATACGATAGATAGCACGACATTTAATACTGACAGTACAAATATTACGTAATATAATGAACAGTACGACAAATAAACGGTACATTATTTGAAAGCAAAAGATACGACAAACTTTAAAAATGACGATTAAAAACCCATGCTATAAATAACAACATATAGATGATCGGGAGTGTAAACAACCGAGGTCCGCATTTTTCAGGACTATGCATACAGATAAAGGACATGATCACCCCCAAGACGGTGATGACCATAAGAAAACACGTATCCATCCACTTCACCATTTTTGCCGGGGAAGAAGAGAAAATAAATATGAGGTAGAAATTTGAGAGATGAGTTGAAATTTGATGTGAGAATTTATGGAAAAAATGAGAGGTATTTATAGAGTGAAAAGAAGGATAGAGACGTTGGGGAATGAAGTGATTCCGTACAAAAAAAAAAGGAAAATTTGAGTGGTAGTAGGATTTGAAAGAAAGTGTATGGTAGAGTTTGAAAAAGAGAGATGTATAGAATAAAGTTAGGATTTGATTTTGAAAGAAAGAGATTTGAAAAGAAAGGAGAAGATTTTGAAAATAATAGAATATAGTACAAAAATTAGTGGGAAACAAAAACTAATAATAATAATTTACTCGTTACCAGTACAGTCTGAATCCCCGACTCTGCGCCTGCAAAAAATTTAATTTTGTACGAATTGCGTCAGTACTATTTATCTGCAAATAAATCTCAAATAAACAGCGTGTGTGAAGTGATAAACAGTAATTGGTGTTTGTGTAAGAATAAATTCAACAGCGAACCTGATCGGAAAAATAGCAAGTGTACTATTTTGCCTCTGTAGTAATAAAGGGAAAATTCCCCGAATATCGATCTCAAGGACTGCGTGAGATTATAGAGTTAGTCGCACTTCAATTAAACAAAAAGCCTTGGGGTTTTGGTTTTTGTGATTACAAATTAAATTGCAAATAAACTTAAAAAGGATGATTTAGCCAAAGATGAGTAACATGCCAGGGTAGGTGTGTGCATTAACATATGTAACAACTCTGAATCCTTATTCCAATAACAAAATCCAACTTATCAATTACCGGTTCTTAAGGGTATTTGCTCCTAAGTCCTTAGTGGGCAAACCTTTGAACATTCAATCCTAATCCCAAAGTCCTCTGAAATTATTGATGAAATCAAGTATTATAATTATCAAGAATAATCCGGTTACTCTAGGGTATCCCTAGTCCTAGGTGATATCTACTATAGTATAATGGGATAAAAACCCTAACAATGGAGGTCAATCCTAATTGCCAGTCATAAATCAATCCAGTTGGTCCGACGAGGAAAGCAGTAAAAACATTATACCATTAAATTGAACATGAAAGGAAAATACGTTATTGAAATTCGGAATTCAAAATCATTACAAATGTTAATCAGGGACACCCCCCTAGCATTGGGGGGTTTAGCTACTCATATCATCCAAAGAAATTACAAAGATATTAAATAAAGACATTACAATAGGGATGATGAACTTTGATCTTCAATGGCTTCCGCTCATGAGAGTTCTCCGTTCTTCTCCAATTGCATAGGCTTCTTCTCTCAATCCTCAAATCCTTCGTGTGGCCAAAAAAAGATCCCTAATTCATCTTGAAAACTCTCCTAAATAGTGCAGACTCACTTAAGTTGGTTGGAAATACCAAAAACACCCTTGCAGGCAAACCACTGAACAGAATCATAAAATTCACTGAAATCAGCGTCAAACCCAACACGGGCCGTGTTGAGCAACACGGGCACCCGTGTTGGTCCCCTGGAATATTTATTTTTAACACTTGGTCCCAGACTTAGCAACACGGGTCGTGTTGAGCAACACGGGTACCCGTGTTGCACCACTGTTTTCCTCTCTTCTCAAACTTTGCTCCTAACGCTCTTCCTGACACGGCCCGTGTTGGGCAACACGGCCACCCGTGTCAGGCCTCCTGTAGCATGTTTTCTGAACTTCCTCAAAACTTCCGAGTTTCGCACTGATTTACTCTGGTTTCTCCAAATGAACCTGGAAACATTAAAACATACAACCAAAGCATAAAATGACGAATAAAGAACTAAAACACTCAATAACAAAACTTAAACATACTTAAAAACAACGATAAAAATATGTGTGAAAACCACTGATCAAACTCCCCCAAACTTAAACCGTTGCTTGACCTCAAGCGACAATTACAAAAGTTAATGACCTTCAAAGCACACGGTGTTCATACGTGAGATATCTGTCTGTATTGATCAAGAAACAGTTATTTGGCATTCACATGACGCGACGAGTTTTGTTACCACATTAATCCTCAAGCTCCCGTTTCGGATACCTCTCCAACTATGCTTTGCACTTAAGTCTCTTTCCGATTTTCCTCCTCTTTCATTCGGACAATCATATTAAGGCACTGCATTTCTTATAATACTCATCACCTGCATGAGATGGATCAAGGCTTCTTATTATTTTTCTGGCACCAAACTAGCAGCATTGGCTACTTTTTATTACCGATGAAATTTTCAAACCTTGCAGTTATATATTGTCCTTTTGGACGACGTTTGGGGATCAATCTCCTTTGGGCTGAATAACCGGGTGAGGGTTACCCAACTTAGCGAGCCGATTGCCTTTTACCGCCTTTTCATCATTTGGTGCCAACTTTATATCTCTTTTTTTTTCTCAACCAGCCATCATGCAAGTGAATCTGAATTATGCCAGACTGTATCAATAAACTACTCGAGAAGTACTTCTCAGGAGACAAGTACTATGGTGCAAATCTACACGTTAGACTCGTATCTCTTTCAGGGAACCAGGGGTGCTTAAACAAACCTCTTGTCACATTATTCCGCACTTCCTGTCCTCAAACAATCCTTGCTTCATCTCTATATACTATTCCCGATCACTCTTTAGGATCAAAACTTCTTCAACAAAAATTTCAAATTTCGGTAAAAATTTGGGCAGAATTCACTTTATGGTTTCACATCATACCAGTAACATAAAACTAAAATAAAATGCACAGAGAAGAGCCTCCCCCAAACTTGAACTAAACATTGACCTCAATGTTTCAGAACGAGTTCGAGAGAGGTGACTCACAGAGGGTAATGCACTCTCATTATCACTTCCAAGCTTTCACCAGAGACGTCCTCTTTTATTTCCTGAAAATAAAGTAAACAAACAAAGAAATTAATTATTAAAACCGTGGGTTGCCTCCCACGAAGCGCTTCGTTTAACGTCGCATGGCTCGACGGTCCATTACCCTTTATTATGGAGGGTATTTCCTTTTCCAAACCTTGTTGCTTGTCACTTTCGCAACCACTAACTCATGAAGACGAAAAGCATTCACCGCTTTTCTCTTTAATTTACTTCCCACATTCTTCTTCTTTCCTTGATCTTTCTCCTCCACCTTCTTCTTGACTTCCTTAGCTTTCTTAAGATTTTTGACAACTACATAAGATGGTTCCACCCGGGAGGCTATGCTTGACACTTTTTCTTGGAGCTGTTTAGACTTCTTGTTCTTTTCCTCACTTTCTGTCATACCATCAGAAGTTTGATCATTCACAACCGCCCTCTGTCTTTTGACTCCTAACATCTTCAACGTTACTTCTTCATCAAAAGATTTCAGCGTCAGCGTTCCTTTTTCAATGTCGAGGTTGCAGCGGCCTGTTGACAAAAATGGCCTCCCAAGAAGGATAGGAGTTTCTTCGTCTTCCGGAATGTCCATGATGTGGAAGTCAACAGGGAATACAAATTTATCAACTTCCACTAGTACATCTTCAGCTACCCCATATGATTTCTTAACGGTGTGATCGGCAAACCTTAACTGGGTCTTACTTTCACTAATCTTTTCCAACTCAAGCTTTTTGAAAATGGACAAAGGCATTAAACTCACACTAGACCCAGAATCGAGGAGTACCTTTTTAAATGCTATATTCTTGATAGTGCATGGTATCGCCACCGCCCCAGGATCTTTCCTCTTTATTGGGATCTTTCTTGCTGTCGAGACTATACCACACTTCTCGGTTGCAATTTTTGGCTCTCCTCCTAGTGATCTCTTTTTCGCCAACACCTCCTTCATAAATTTTTTATACAAGGGCATGTGTTCAAGTGCTTCAAAGAATGGTAGATTTACCTCTAACTTTTTGAACAATTTTGTAAACTTTTCAAAGTCTTTCTCTCTTGAAACCTTCTTTGTCACTCTGGAGGGGAAAGGTAGTTTTATCACCGGTTCAACGTCTTTCTTATTTTTTTCTTCAATTGGTTTAACCGGTGGTACCACAACTTCTGGCTCTTTTGGATTCTCTCTTATTTCCAGATCCACCTCTATTACCATGGGGTCATCTATTTCCTCTTTCTCTTTTTCTTTTTCAGATTCTGCTACTCTCCTACTTCTTGTAGTAACAGCATTAATCTTCTCTTGGTCTTTCGGATTTTTCACAGTTGAGCTCGGAAGGGTACCTTGTGCCTGTAGAGTGAGATGTTGTGCTATCTGCCCCACTTGAACTTCCAGATTTTTAATTGAAGCCGAAGTGTTTCTGTGGTTGTTTCTTGTTTCTTCTTGGAACTGAGAACACTGCCCAGCTAATCTTTCAATTGCCACTTCCCACTCTGCCTTCTGGGTACCTTGTTGTTGTTGATTTTTCCAAGCAAAATTTGGATGATTCTTCCACCCTGGATTATAGGTGTTAGAATACGGGTTGTTTTGCCTTAGGAATTTGATTTCTTCAATCTGCTTGGGAGTAGCGAAACAGTACACCGTTTGGTGTGGGCCATTACAGATTTCACAGCTGACAGGTTGAGCTTGTTGAACTTGAGCCACCTGTTGTTTACCTATATTCATAGCCTTCAATTTCTTTTCAACTTCTGCGGCTATCGCATCTTCAACCCGAGTTTTAGAAGTCTCCAGCTTGAGATCAATGATTCCTTCCGGTTTGCTAGCACACCTGTCATACAATTCCAAATGCTCATTTGCAGCTATTGCTTCGATGATTTTGATGATTCCTGAGGCTGTTGTGAAATTTGTCGAGCCTCCAGCTGCTGTATCAATTAACTGCTTTGTTTTGATTCTGAGCCCATTGACAAATACTTGCATCTGTTCAGTCTTGTCCATGTTGTGAGTGGGACATGCCACTAGAATTCTTTTGAATCTTTTGTAGGCCTCTCCTAAGGGCTCACCCTCCTGCTGCTTGAAATTTAGA
This sequence comes from Vicia villosa, assembly GCF_029867415.1. Classification (NCBI taxonomy): domain Eukaryota; kingdom Viridiplantae; phylum Streptophyta; class Magnoliopsida; order Fabales; family Fabaceae; genus Vicia; species Vicia villosa. The sequence continues at coordinate 207,816,285 of NC_081180.1, read as the reverse complement.
ATGTCATACCTCTTCCTTATAAATACCGAAGCGGGAAAATACTCATTTAAGAAAGCTTTTTCCATCTCTTCCCATGATGTAATGCTGCCCGCTGGAAGGGAATAAAACCACTCTTCTGCTTCTTCTGCCAAGGTGAATGGAAACATTCTCAGCTTCTTGGCCTCTTCTGTATGACCTTCGATTTTTAAAGTTGTACTCATGGTCAGAAACCTCTGTAAGTGCTTGTTTGCATCTTCATTAACCTTTCCGGTGAAAGGCTTTCTTTCGAGCTGAGTGATGGTGCTTGGGTGCAATTGAAAATTAGGGACATTCACCGGTTGGTTGATAATTGTTTGTCTTCCCCCCGGTGTATTTGCAACTCCATAGTCTCCGAGGAGTCTTTCCGGTGGTGGTACCTCGCCCATGACTTCTTCTTCACTTTCAGAACCTGAATGAACTGTCACAACTTCTTCTTCGGATTCCAGTTTAGTTTGATGAGCTTGTCTGCGCCTGGCGTGAAAAGTCCTTTCAATTTCTGCGTCAAAGAGAAATTCTGCTGAGGCCTTGCCTCGCATAAACAGATTAGACAATTATTAGAATGAGGAAACAAATAATATAAAAAAAAATTTTATTTTTTATTTTTTTTTATATATATTTTTTTTTTTGAAAATAAAATTTTAGTCGCAGAGCAACAAAATTCTAATTGAAATAAAACTAAAACTCTACAATTTTCGGCAGTCCCCGGCAACGGCGCCAAAAACTTGATCGGAAAAATAGCAAGTGTACTATTTTGCCTCTGTAGTAATAAAGGGAAAATTCCCCGAATATCGATCTCAAGGACTGCGTGAGATTATAGAGTTAGTCGCACTTCAATTAAACAAAAAGCCTTGGGGTTTTGGTTTTTGTGATTACAAATTAAATTGCAAATAAACTTAAAAAGGATGATTTAGCCAAAGATGAGTAACATGCCAGGGTAGGTGTGTGCATTAACATATGTAACAACTCTGAATCCTTATTCCAATAACAAAATCCAACTTATCAATTACCGGTTCTTAAGGGTATTTGCTCCTAAGTCCTTAGTGGGCAAACCTTTGAACATTCAATCCTAATCCCAAAGTCCTCTGAAATTATTGATGAAATCAAGTATTATAATTATCAAGAATAATCCGGTTACTCTAGGGTATCCCTAGTCCTAGGTGATATCTACTATAGTATAATGGGATAAAAACCCTAACAATGGAGGTCAATCCTAATTGCCAGTCATAAATCAATCCAGTTGGTCCGACGAGGAAAGCAGTAAAAACATTATACCATTAAATTGAACATGAAAGGAAAATACGTTATTGAAATTCGGAATTCAAAATCATTACAAATGTTAATCAGGGACACCCCCCTAGCATTGGGGGGTTTAGCTACTCATATCATCCAAAGAAATTACAAAGATATTAAATAAAGACATTACAATAGGGATGATGAACTTTGATCTTCAATGGCTTCCGCTCATGAGAGTTCTCCGTTCTTCTCCAATTGCATAGGCTTCTTCTCTCAATCCTCAAATCCTTCGTGTGGCCAAAAAAAGATCCCTAATTCATCTTGAAAACTCTCCTAAATAGTGCAGACTCACTTAAGTTGGTTGGAAATACCAAAAACACCCTTGCAGGCAAACCACTGAACAGAATCATAAAATTCACTGAAATCAGCGTCAAACCCAACACGGGCCGTGTTGAGCAACACGGGCACCCGTGTTGGTCCCCTGGAATATTTATTTTTAACACTTGGTCCCAGACTTAGCAACACGGGTCGTGTTGAGCAACACGGGTACCCGTGTTGCACCACTGTTTTCCTCTCTTCTCAAACTTTGCTCCTAACGCTCTTCCTGACACGGCCCGTGTTGGGCAACACGGCCACCCGTGTCAGGCCTCCTGTAGCATGTTTTCTGAACTTCCTCAAAACTTCCGAGTTTCGCACTGATTTACTCTGGTTTCTCCAAATGAACCTGGAAACATTAAAACATACAACCAAAGCATAAAATGACGAATAAAGAACTAAAACACTCAATAACAAAACTTAAACATACTTAAAAACAACGATAAAAATATGTGTGAAAACCACTGATCAGAACCAAAATACCGTATAAGAAAAATTCTAAAAACCGATTATTCACAAAATCAGGATATTTATGAAATAAAATCCAAGATTATATGAAACTCCCAATTTTTAGACAGAAGTCTGTTGTCTTCTTCTTGAAAAAGATGCGGGCAAATTTTGGGGTATAACAGTTGCCCCTATTCAATCTTCTTAAACCTGAAGAGACTGATTGGAATCTGAAGGTAGAAGATGATTGAATATTTAAATGCCCTGAAAATTTGCACTTACCTCCATCGGAAGTGATGTTGGAAATTTCATTTGAGTGTTGTCTGAGAAATGTTGTTGGCAGATCGAAACATTACCTGAGATGGGCTTTCAGATGCCATCTGACAAATGTGTTGATTGTTTGTTCATCAGAATGAATCCATTGATCATATCTTGATGAAGGATTTGAAAACCTCTACGTTGACCGTTTCGGAACCGTCCGAGGTTACCGTTTTAAGTCTGGGAGGCTAATCGTTACAGAACTGTCCAAAGTTTTTCCGCTTTAGATTTTGAAAGTTGATCCATGAGGAACCGTCTGAGGTATCGAGTTAGATCTGAAAGTAGATCATTAAGGAACCGTCCGAGGTATCGGCTTTAGATCTTTGAAGGTTGATCGTGAAGGAACCGTCCAAGGTATCGACTTAGATTTGAAAGTAGATCATTGTGGAACCGTCTAAGGTATCCGCTTTGGATTTGAAGATTGATCGTCTTAAGGAACCGTCTGAGGTATCGACTTATATTTGAAGATAGATCATGAAGGAACCATCAAAGGTATCGACTTAGATCTGTGTTGTTTGTTTTGAGTTGATAGGTGATTTGGAAAGAGAGATCCCTTCAGAATGAATCTTTAGTTTGATTATATCTGAGAGGAATGTTCGTCTGAATAGAATCCAGGGGAACACTGCATGTGATTGAGAACAACTTTTCTGAAGCTATTCGTCCACCTGAAAAAATCAAGTTAGTGACATGCAATGTTATGATGCATGTAATGTATATGTTGAAATTCTCAAACTAAATGAGAACCGTGCATGTTATGTATGCGTTTGTCATGAAACTTTATATGATGTGTATGAATATGCGTACGATGTATGACTTATGCAATTTAAAGCGTATCAAACTTCTGGTTGGGAAAATAAATCCCTGCTTGCTATTTGAAAACGAAGACATTATGATTGTTGGGTATACTCAGCTGGGGAAATTCCTCACGGACCAGAGTACTCTGTTGAGGGATCATTGACTACTGCTTGGGGATGAAGGAGAGTTTGAACATTCTGATTTTGATGCACCTTGAATAAAAAAGATGTGTAATCCTCCGATGCACTATTTGACCAAGCCTTGGTGTGGAGACCACACCTTCTGGGGATAGTGATCTTGAACAGTCCTGCTGGGGAATAAGATTTCTCGAATCACTTTGTTGGAGAGAAAAAACTCATTGAGGAATTTGCTGAGAAATACGTCTCTGTTGGGGAACTTTTCTTTAGTTGCTGGTTTCGGGATGATGTCTAAATGATTTGGACATTACCTGAATGCTATTCCTGTTTTTCTTATAAACATCAGTCATATTCAAATGCATATGTTCATTCAAAATTATCATTGGGACGTTTATGTATTCAAAACAGAAAAAGTGAAAACATTGATTTTGAGCATGAGTTGTAGTGATTTTGAAAGAGAGCCATAATAGGCTGATTAGTACAAGGAGACAAAAATCCTAGTAGTAGGAAATTGTCATAAAACTTTGAAAAGTACTTATAAAGAGAAATAGCTATGCGGAAACAATCCAGTCAAGTTTCAATTCTGCTATTGCCAATCTGTCTTCGAGCATCTCATCCCTCACTTGTTGGAAGAAAGTAATTGGACTGATTGGTGCCTTTGATTTGTTCGAACCTTGAAGGTGAGTGGGTAGCCAAACGGGACATAGTCGTACACTTTATTCCCTAACTTTTGCCTAGGCTGCATTTCCAGGTTTTCTGCCTACCGGGATAATATATATTTTTTTTAGTCTCAAACTTTTGCCTGGATCGCCCTTTCATGTTTTCAATCCACCGAGACCCTCATTTTTTTTGCCTAAGTCGCCCTTTCAGGTTTTCAACTTAGCGAGCTTTTCTTTAAGCGAAATACTTTTCGACTATGTCCGCATTTACAGGGTGTGGGAAATCCTCGCCATCCATAGTGGTAAGCAACATGGTTGCGCCGGAGAATACTTTCTTGATTACAAATGGTCCTTCATAAGTGGGAGTCCACTTTCCCCTGGGGTCACCTTGTGGTAAGATGATGCGTTTGACCACCAAATCACCGGTTTGGTATTCCTGACTTTTGACTTTCTTGTTGAAGGCTTTGATCATACGTTTCTGGTACAACTGACCATGACAAATAGCTGCGAGCCTCTTTTCATCAATCAAGTTTATCTGGTCTAACCGAGTCTGAATCCAATCGTCTTCATCTAGATCGGCTTCTTTCATAATCCTTAGGGAAGGAATCTGAATTTCAATTGGAAGAACTGCCTCCATACCATAAACTAAGGAGAATGGAGTTGCCCCTGTTGAAGTATGCGCTGATGTGCGATAACCATGAAGAGTAAAAGGTAACATCTCATGTCAGTCTTTGTAGGTTACTGTCATCTTTTGTATGATTTTCTTGATGTTCTTGTTGGCAGTTTCTACGGCGCCATTCATCTTTTGTCGATATGGAGAGGAATTATGATGTTTGATCTGGAACTGCGTGCAAAGTTCAGTAATCATTCTGTTGTTTAAATTTGTGCCATTGTCTGTGATGATCTGTTGAAAGTATTTGTGGGTAAATATTTTCGGTAATATATCGTATCCACAGGGATTGGTTAATATCACCGCCGTTCTATAGTTGTTTATTTTGAGTTAGGAAAATTGAGTTGATTTATTTTATGATTTTAATAATAGCAAAAGTAAACAATAAATTAAAAGCGAGTAATGAACTGTTGTTAACGATTAGAGAAATATGTTGAACCTTAGGGTTCATCAACCTATTCCTATACAATTATCAATTAATTCACAATTGAACAATCTTTTGAATCATTATCTTCACTTATCCTCAAATAAGATTCCATGTCTGCAAATCAAATTAGATAACTTTTACCGGTATGAGATTCGATCTCTCCAAATATCAATATCGATAATAGTAATTAAGAACGATAATTATGAAAACTCAATCCCAATTCCATCTCTGCGAATTGGTATTGAATCAATATAGTAACCTAGGGCAAAAGTTAAATCCTTTCTTTCGATCAAAGATTCAACGATAATTTAAGAATAAAAACAAGATTTCTTATTGATAATGAATTCAAACAATTGTTCACAGGAATTAATTAATTGTATTGTATATTCATAGGTTAACTACTACCTTAGATTCAACACGAGGAGTTTAGCTCTCCATAGACATGAAGAACACACAAAGATTAATGGAAGAATTCATCTTCATCAAAGGAATGTCTTCGCTTGATAGAGAATTGGTCTTCAATTGATGATTGTGGCTGCACCTTCAGATTGCTCTCCTAATTTCGCTCTTCCCCCAAAAAGTTATTTTTCTCTTGGAAGCTAGGGCTTTTAAATAGAAGTTTTGGGCTTTTAACGCCGAGGCCGCGGCGCGGCATCGGACTGGCGCGGCGCGCTTCAAAACAGAGATATTTTCGCGGCGCGCTCTAGAAACTCTTGCGGCGCGCCCTTTGCAATTTCCATCTTTTTCTTCTGCCTTTGAGACTTCCAGCTCTCTTTCCTCCTCATGTTCTTCTCAAGCTTCAATTCAGCTCTAAACCTGCAACAATAACACCCACAAGTGATTCGATTTGCTTTACGCACGAACTAAACTTGTTCAGTTCAATTCTTAATAAAAACCTATGGATTTATCACATTTTGCATTGGTTTGGAAACTAAATCACTTCTATTAACACATGAATTTACCATTAATTTACTCCTAACAAACTCTCCCCAACTTAGAGTTTTGTTTGTCCCTAAACAAAATTACTTACCTCCAGCAAAGTTTACCGACAATCATGCAACAAGTTTTTCAAAAAGTTTTTTTCTCAAGTGGTTCAATCCAGTAACTAAGTCAAATACTCCTCTTCTACCTGCAAACTCAGAATATACACATGAAACAAACTTTGAAAGCATATTACCTCCAGAAGTTCAAAACACTACACAGTTGCTTGAACCAGCACTAATCACTCTTATCAGAAAATATGATGACTCAAAGAGGGGTTAAACACTCATCCAAACAATTAAATCAACAAAGATCCATACCATACGTTCACCAAATTGCTCGCATCAAGTCTTGTGGAATCTGAGAATCAGAAGGTCTTTCTATGGTTGTAATGTGGTTTAGATTTAAAGAAAAGAAGATAATCAAGGGTTGTTCCTAATATAGGGAAGCATCCAATTCATAACTTATTTCTTTTTCTCTAAAACTCTAATTCCTTTACCTGTCCATCTTTTTTCATTCATTCGTAGCTTGATTCTTCTTTTTCACTTTTTTTTTCAACAATCTTTATATTCAAACGTTGTTACTTCTCTTTTTTTTTTTTCAAGCTACGACTTCTTTTATCTTTCACCGATTACCATAAGTACTTACTCTTCTTTTGAATGTGACTCTCCCCAACTTGGAGATCAACCTGTATTCAGATTATATGAATGCTCCCCTACTTTCTAAAAAGGTCAAAGAGAAAACACATCACCAGATTTTATGGTTGATGGTCCAGAACAAAACTTTTTATTGAGATCAAAACTCACCAGCTATTTCCTTGGTGCATATTATGATACTTACCTTGACCTCAGGCTCAAAGAATGGTTAGCAAAGGATCACACTCTCACAGAAGAAAATAATTTTTACGGTGGAGTCGGCTCAAAGAACTCTCAAATTCAAACAATTGCCTAAATCACTTCCAGAGATTTCCACAGACGATGCAACAACCGGTTTAGCATGATACGAACAAGTCAAAATAATTGATGGTCTCCTGCATATAGTAAACAATGGAAAGCTTTCCTCACAATGGTTAAGGCTAAGCTGATCCAATAAACAATGTACCATAAAGAACTTCTGACAGTATTTACTAACACCTTAAGTTTCATTGCACACATTAAGAGTTTGAGTTTGAAAATTCATACCTGCTTTGTTACTTATTGAAAAAGAGAGTGAAACTGAAAAATTTTGAACATTCACTTCCTACCACTTTCATACATGTTGCTTCATTGTTGATACTTCGCTTGAGATTCTCGTTTTGTTATGGGACTACTTACTCTAACTGGGAGCAAATAACAAACATACAAGCATTGAATTGAAAAATGCAAAAGAGTAAATCCACCCCCAAACTTGAACTAAACATTGACCTCAATGTTTCGTAACAAGCCCGAGAGGGTTGACTCACAGAGGGAATTGCAATATCAATTGCTGCCTCCTAGCTTTCACCAGACGGGTTCCCTGATTATTTCCTGAAATAAAAGCTAAACAAAACAAAACATTAGAAGTGTGGGTTACCTCCCACGAAGTGCTTCGTTTAACGTCGCATGGCTCGACGGTTCATGGTTGAATCATCAACCAATGTCTCTTTTCCTTGGTACTTTTCTTACCAATGTGAAGCCCCAAAAGTATTTCATGTTTGCTTGTTTGGTTTCTTCATCCTTAATTCTTACCACTTCAACTCGCGATCTCTCTTCCTTCATTTGTTTTTTCCTCTCCTCACGAGAGATAACCTCCTTACCCGTTAATTTCTTCGCCGGTGAGAACCTATCCTTGACAAATGTTGGCTTTAACTTTAAACCTTCTAAAAATGGGATGGTGATTTGCAAACGGCTAAACATTTCCATTGGTCGAAAGAAATGACTCTCCTTCACTTCTTTATTAGGAACTTGTGGAGGAAGTAATTCCAATGAGAGTTTATGCTCATTTGCATTACTACTCTTCTTCAACTCTAAGTCCATCATATTCTCTTTTGAAAAAGTTTCAGCTTTTGAAGTTTCTAACTCATTCATGACTTCTTTGATTATATCCTCTTTTTTTGTTCCTTCGACTAAAACATCATCTACTTTTTTAGGAGGTCTTGGATAGGGTAGCTTCATTGAGAGCTCATACTCAACTTCTATATTTTTCTTGATGTTTACATATTCTATGTTATCCTTTTCAACAACATCTTCTTTGTCATCAACTTCCTCCTCCAATCTCTTCTTTCCAACATCCTCACCAATCACTTTTACACTCCTTATAGAAGTAGCATTGCAAGTTTCTACATAAGTCGTAGGGTTTTGAAAAGTTGAGACTTGACTTACGTTTTGCTCGGTTAAGAATTTGGTAAGTTGAGCATCTTGAGTTTCCCGGTTTTGTTGAATGGTTAAAGAGAATTGCATGAATTGATTCATGGTTTCCTCTAACTCAGAGGGTCCTCTTTGATAATCTTGAGTATAGTGTGAAAACCCTTGTTGTTGGTATTCATGGTTAGCCATCTGATACTCCATCGCATCTTCCGGTATGCCCCATCCGATATCATGAAACTCACTAACTTGAGGTGTGAACTGTGACACACTTTGAAAGAGATACTCCATTTGTTGAAAAAGGATCTCGTTTTGAGCATGAATCGCGTCATTTGTATTTGGGTCAAACATTCTGACAAACAAACATCTACAAAACTAGCAAACAAGTGAAATAACAAGATAAAAAAATTATACAAAAATCAAAATTAAAAGACTATTGCAATAACAAAATCTAAAATAATGTAATTAACTAAAAATCTAAAATAAAGGAGCTAAACTAAAAAAATCTAAAATAAAGGAACTAAACTAAAAATCTAAAATTAAGTAACTAAACAAAATAAATCTAAAATTAAGTAAATAACTAAAAAAATCTAAAATTGAGTAAATAACTAAAAATAGTAGTGTATGTTCCTCTCCTAGCGGTCCTCTCGATCTCGGGATCAAAAAGAAGTTGATCGCCGGAAACTTTGTCGCGCATACACTAAATCTGCAAAAACTAACAAACACGTGAAACAACCAGAAAAATTAAAATAACTCAAAATAAAAACTATTGCAATGCGAGCAATATTGACACCAATCCCCGGCAACGGCGCCAATTTGTTGAAAGTATTTGTGGGTAAATATTTTCGGTAATATATCGTATCCACAGGGATTGGTTAATATCACTGCCGTTCTATAGTTGTTTATTTTGAGTTAGGAAAATTGAGTTGATTTATTTTATGATTTTAATAATAGCAAAAGTAAACAATAAATTAAAAGCGAGTAATGAACTGTTTTTAACGATTAGAGAAATATGTTGAACCTTAGGGTTCATCAACCTATTCCTATACAATTATCAATTAATTCACAATTGAACAATCTTTTGAATCATTATCTTCACTTATCCTCAAATAAGATTTCATGTCTGCAAATCAAATTAGATAACTTTTACCGGTATGAGATTCGATCTCTCCAAATATCAATATCGATAATAGTAATTAAGAACGATAATTATGAAAACTCAATCCCAATTCCATCTCTGCGAATTCGTATTGAATCAATATAGTAACCTAGGGCAAAAGTTAAATCCTTTCTTTCGATCAAAGATTCAACGATAATTTAAGAATAAAAACAAGATTTCTTATTGATAATGAATTCAAACAATTGTTCACAGGAATTAATTAATGGTATTGTATATTCATAGGTTAACTACTACCTTAGATTCAACACGAGGAGTTTAGCTCTCCATAGACATGAAGAACACACAAAGATTAATGGAAGAATTCATCTTCATCAAAGGAATGTCTTCGCTTGATAGAGAATTGGTCTTCAATTGATGATTGTGGCTGCACCTTCAGATTGCTCTCCTAATTTCGCTCTTCCCCCAAAAAGTTATTTTTCTCTTGGAAGCTAGGGCTTTTAAATAGATGTTTTGGGCTTTTAACGCCGAGGCCGCGGCGCGGCATCGGAATGGCGCGGCGCGCTTCAAAACAGAGATATTTTCGCGGCGCGCTCTAGAAACTCTCGCGGCGCGCCCTTTGCAATTTCCATCTTTTTCTTCTGCCTTTGAGACTTCCAGCTCTCTTTCCTCCTCATGTTCTTCTCAAGCTTCAATTCAGCTCTAAACCTGCAACAATAACACCCACAAGTGATTCGATTTGCTTTACGCACGAACTAAACTTGTTCAGTTCAATTCTTAATAAAAACCTATGGATTTATCACATTTTGCATTGGTTTGGAAACTTAATCACTTCTATTAACACATGAATTTACCATTAATTTACTCCTAACATGATCCTTTCAGGGATGCCATACCGACAAATGAGATTGTACTTGATAAACCGGGCCACAACATTCTTGGTGACTGAAGCAAATGAAGCTGCTTCTACCCATTTGGTGAAGTAATCAATAGCGACCAGGATAAAATGATGTCCGTTGGAGGCAGTAGGCTTGATTTCTCCAATCATATCAATACCCCACATTGCAAAAGGCCAAGGAGCCGTCAGAACGTTTAATGGGACTGGAGGTACATGTACTTTGTCGGCATATATCTGGCACTTGTGACAAGTTCAGGAGTGATGATGGTAGTCTGTCTCCATGGTAGACCAGTAGTAACCTGCTCTTAGAATCTTTTTAGCCATTGTATGTCCACTTGAATGAGTACCAAAGGCACCATCGTGTATGTCTTCCATAATCTGTTCCGCTTCCTTCTTGTTCACACAACGAAGCAAAGTCGAGTCATGGTTGCGTTTGTAAAGGATTCTATTACTTAGAAAGAATTTGGTGGTAAATCTCCTTAGAAACTTTCTATCGTTAATGGATGCCCCTTCAGGGTACTCCTGGGTTTCGAGATATCTTTTTACTTCATGGAACCATGGTTTTTCTTCCATTCCTCCGGTATCAATCTCATTGTAATAGGCTGGTTCATCCTATCTGTAAATGGTGATCATTGGCGCCTCATTGTCCCACCTGACCTTGAACATAGATGACATGGTAGCTAGGGCATCAGCTAGTTGATTTTCTTCGCGCGGGATATGTTCAAAAGTGATTTCTTCAAAATAAGGAATCAAACTCAGCACATATTCTTTGTATGGAATTAGATTCGGGTGCTTCGTGTCCCATTCCTCTTTGACTTGATAAATTACAAGGGCCGAGTCTCCGTAGACCTCCAGGAACTTGATTCTTAGATTGATTGCAGCTTTGAGACCCAGGATACATGCTTCATACTCGGCTATATTGTTAGTGCAGTTGAAGCATAATCTGGCAGTGAATGGTGTATAACCTCCTGCAGGAGAAATAATCACAGCTCTGATGCCATTGCCAAGTGCATTAGAAGCTCCATAAAAAACCATAGTCCACCGGGATCCTGGCTCGGGATCTTCCTCCGGTCCTAGTTGTTCGTAGTCAGTAAATAGCATAATGTCTTCATCTGGGAAGTCAAAGTTCAACGCTTGATAATCATCCACTGCTAGATGAGCCAGATGGTCAGCTACCACACTTCCTTTGATCACTTTTTTTTGAAGTGTATTGGATGTCATACTCTGTTAAGATCATTTGCCATCTTGTTATTCTTCTAGAGAGAGCAGGTTTTTCGAACACATACTTGATAGGATCCATTTTGGAGATCAGGAAAGTGGTATGGTTTAGCATATACTGTCTTAGTCGGCGAGCCGCCCATGCTAAGGCACAGCAAGTTTTCTCGAGCAGTGAGTAAATTGTTTCACAATCGGTAAACGTTTTGCTAAGATAGTAGATTGCATGCTCCTTTCGGCCAGACTCGTCATGTTGCCCCAGTACACACCCCATTGAATCTTCTAACACAGTTTGGTACATTATCAGAGGCCTTCCTTCCACTGGTGGTAACAAGATTGGCGGTTCTTGAAGATATTCTTTGATTTTATCAAAGGCTAATTGGCATTTGTCGTTCCATCTTTCCACTTGATCTTTCTTCAACAGTTTGAAAATTGGCACACAAGTAGTAGTCATATGGGCAATAAATCTGGCTATGTAATTCAGACGTCCCAAGAATCCTCTGACTTGTTTCTCGGTACAGGGTATAGACATTTCTTGAATGGCTTTGACCTTGGCAGGATCAACTTCAATACCTTTGCTGCTGACGATGAAACCTAAGAGTTTACCGGATCTTACTCCAAAGGTACACTTGTTCGGATTCAGTCGCAACCTGTACTTCTTGAGTCTGTCAAACAGCTTGTGCAGATGACCCAGATGTTCTTCTTCGGTGTTGGACTTTGCAATCATATCATCCACGTAAACGTCTATTTCCTGATGAATCATATCATGAAACAGAGCCACCATTGCACGCCGATATGTAGCTCCTGCATTCTTTAAACCAAAGGGCATTACTTTGTAACAAAAGGTTCCCCAGGGTGTTGTAAAGGTTGTTTTTTCCATGTCTTCGGGTGCCATCTTGATTTGATTGTACCCTGAGAACCCATCCATAAAGGAGAATACTTTGCATTGTGCAGTATTGTCAACTAGTACATCGATGTGAGGAAAAGGGAAATCATCTTTGGGGCTTGCCCGGTTCAGATCTCTATAGTCTACACACATTCTGACTTTCCCGTCTTTTTTAGGCACAAGCACTATGTTAGCTATCAATGGAGGATAACTCACAACTTTCAGAAAGCCAGCGTTGAATTGCTTCTCAACCTCGTCTTTGATCTTCTTGGACATATCGGGCCTACTTCTTCGCAGTTTCTACTTAACTGGAGTGCTACCTTCTTTGATCGGCAGGCGATGCACCACAATATCTGTGTCAAGGCCAAGCATATCTTCATAGGACCAAGCGAATACCTCAACGTAGTCTTGTAACATTTGAATCAGACTTTGCTTGACACTGTCTTCTAGATCAGCCCCTATCTTCACTTCTTTCTTTTCTTCGTCACTGCCCAAGTTGATAACCTCAATTGGTTCTTCATGCGGCTGTATAATCTTTTCCTCTTGTTCTAACATCCTTGCAAGTTCCCTTGGTACTTCACAATCTTCCTCACTTTCGTCCTCAGTTTGGTAGATCGGATTTTCAAAGTCATGACTAGCAATAGCAGAATCGTTATCAACAGGATCCAGAGTGAATGTGAATCTGCATTTATTATGTGGGTGTGTGTAAGAACACATAGCTATTTGAAAATGAATAAAGCAAAGAAAGAAAAAGGATCACAAAATTTGAATATGCAAACGTCCCATGATTTTATTGAATGAACATGATCATGGTATGACAAACCCTTATAAAAAGGACCAGTGTGCTTCGGGCAAGGCACCTGGCTTTTAAGTTCATGGTTCGATAGTACAGGAACCATTTTTATCTTTGAACATATAAACAACGAAAACAAGAAATTGCATTTACTCCTGATCAAAGGAGATCACATCTTCAGCTTCCCAGTTGTTCAATCCATTCTTGTGAGCAGGGAATATCCAGCTGTTCCAGTTGCAGTTGTCTTCTTCGTCTTCGACAGCATTGATTTCTTTGGTAGTGAAATGAGCTGTTGATCCTTCAGGGTGAGCAAGATACTCTGCTGGATACGAGAGCCCAGGCTGAGATACCTCTGTTGGCTGAGAGAGATACCCGATAAAATCGTCCCATCCAGTTGGGATAATGTCTTCGAGGGAGACTTGTGCATTCTGGGGAGCAGTGTACTGTGTCAGGAAATCATTCTCATTATTTTGTGTTTCCCAGACTTCCTCAGGAGCGACAGGGCTTGTGAAAATCATATTATCTTTGAAATGGTTGTCCCATCCAGTTGGGGTGATGTCTTCAATAGCGATCTGCGTGCTCAGGAGAGCAGAATACTTCACCATATAGTCATACTTACCACTTGGTTCTCCCAGTGTATCCCAGACTTCTTTTGGACTAGGTGGACTTTGGTATTGCTCAATAATGGAACTTATGAAACTTTTGCAATCTTCAAACTGATCATCCCATCCAGTTGGGGCAAGGTTTTCCATGGCAATAAAAGAACTCTGAGGTGGAGTGTACTTTACTTGAAAATCATACCTGCCGCTTGGTTCTCCCAAAGTATCCCAAACTTCCTCGGAAACAGGTGGAATTTCATTTGGATATTGCTGAATAATATGGTTCAAGATCACTCCATCGTCTTCAATAGCATTCACTCCTTGGCAAATGAAATGTGACATTAATCCTCTAGAACGAGGACTTTGGTCGTTCTTTTGAGTTCCATTATCATAGCCCAGACCTAGCTTATCGAACTTGTAAGGCACATCAAGGAGTTGCCCCCATACTGTGCAACCACCTTCTTCGATCACAGCTTTAGCATCTTTGAGAGAAGCCATAGTTGGAGTTATTTTTATAGCAGGAGTGGCAGAAATATGTTTGGCAGTAGAGACATCTGGAGGGACCACCTCAAAAGATTGGTAGGGAGTTTCGATGAATTCTCCGTCCATCTCAACATACTTGGAGTTACTCAGGTGGTTAACCACATATTCTTCTTCGCCATAAATTGTGACGACCTTTCCTTTTACCGGATACTTTAACTTCTGATGCAGAGTAGAAGTTACAGCATTTGCCCCATGTATCCAAGGGCGTCCTAGTAAACAGGAATATGCTGGGTGAATTTCCATTACGTAGAAGGTAGAATCAAATATCTGAGAGCCCACTCTGATTGGGAGCTTCACTTTTCCGTACACTGTTCTTGTTGACCCGTCGAAGGCTTTTACCACTACATCGCTTGGTTGGAACACAACTCCTTCGAAGTCAAGTTTTTCCAGTACTGCTTTTGGTAACACGTTCAAAGAGGAACCGTTATCTACCAGCACATGAGACAGAGTGGTGCCGTTACATTTAATAGAGATGTGCAGGGCTTTATTGTGATTTTTCCCTGCAGGAGTTAAATCAGCATCAGAGAAACCGAGACCATTATTCACTGTTAGATTGGAAACACAATTTTCAAATTGATCGACTGAAATCTTCTGCGGTACATGGGCAGCTTTCAGGAACTTCATTAGGACCTTGGCATGAGCTTCTGAATATTTCAGCAGAGACAGCATTGAGATCTTTGAAGCAGTGTGCCCCAGTTGTTCGACAATACTATAATCACTTTTGCAGATGATTTTCAATATTTCCAACATTTCTTGCCTCGATGGATCTTCAATAGTGACTTCCACCGGTACTTGAACTGGTTCAACTAGCGGTTCCTTGCCTCGAGCGTTGATATCTTGATTAGGAACTGGGACCTGGACTGGATTAGTAGCAACGTTTGGAGAAATTTCTGGTGAAAAGATCCTTCCACTTCTCGTAATCTTTCTAGTACCCACAATATTATCAACAGGATGAGTAGTAAAATGCATGGCCTCTTCAGCCAAGGTATCTTGCTTAACACCACGGATATAAACATTAGTGTCATAACTCCACGGGACAGCTTTGTCTAAGGAGTATGGAAATGGAGTCGGACTGGTAATGATTACCGATGCCACTCTGGGTGCAGCAGAAATCTTGAAAGGGGTTTTGGTAGGGATTTTCAATGGTATGTTAGAAACCACTGAGACGTCCTCTATTCTCATCTCGTTTGAAAAAACTTCGCATAAATCGTCCATAGAAGGGAGCCTCTCAAACATAATGATACGGCGATCCATCAACTTTTTAATTCCTATTTTCAGATTCTCACAACCATTGGGTAGGTGTGCACAATAAAAGCAATCAGGGTCACAACCTAGAAAGAAACCGGCTCGTATTAGGTTTCTTTTGACTTCAAGGAGCGGAGTTGACAATTCTCTCACATCATAGATATAAACAATGTCTATGATAGCATTAACTGTCTTGTCGTGTTTCGACATAGGTGTAGTGATAACATTTGGAGTCTCTGGAGGATCGAACTCAATTTCCCCAGCATCTATCATGTCTTGTATTTTATTTTTCAGGGCCCAACAGTGATCTGCGTCATGTCCTGGACAGTTAGAATGGTATGCACATGTGGCATCGGGGCGATAACTCGGAGAGGAAGTGTTGACATTCTTCGGAGGGTCTTTCAATGTGATCAGATTTGCTTTTAACAGGTGCTGTAATGCTTGAGAGATTGGCATATTGATTCTGGTGAAATTTCTTCTTGGTGCATCTAGTCGACGCGTATACTTCGGCGGCTGATCTTTTTGAGGTGCAGATGCAGAGATCAGAACAGCCCCTACAGATTGGTGATGCTCACTTTTGCGACCTTTCTGACTGTGCATTGTATTGACTTCATTTCTCCCACTGATGGGTCTCTTTGTAGTACCAGAGGAGGAGCCTATTTGAATTTTTACACTTTGAATACCGCTTTCGACACGCTCTCCAGTTAACATCAGGTCAGTGAAACCTGATGATGAGCTTCCCAGCAAATGACTATAGAAAGGGCCACTTAAAGTGCCCATGAACATGTCGACCAGCTCGCGATCAGATAAGGGTGGTTGACCCCTTCCGGCCAGATCTCTCCACTTTTGTGCATACCCTTTGAAACTTTCTTTTGGTGCCATAGACATGCCCCGTAGTTGAGTACGGGTTGGTGCAAGGTCAGTGTTGTATTGATACTGTTTGTAGAAAGCAGCAGCCAAATCTTCCCAGGTATGAACTTCTGCACTTTCCAGTTGGTAGTACCACTCGAGTTGCGTACCCGACAGACTTTCCTGGAAGAAATGAATCAACAATTTGTTATCTTCTGTATGGGGAAGTTGATCGCGACTTTACGTGTCTATTAATCTTATGACTGCAAGTGCACAGTCGTGTCGTGTAGTTTTAAAAGATATTGAATCCACAGGGACTATGAATCGATCTACCGTTATCTAAGGTTACTATGTAAAGCTAAGGCTTCTAATATTTTGATTGTTCCTAAGGAAGAGTGATTGTGAGTAATAAGAGATATAATAAAAGACAGATATCAGTATGTATTTCGTTTAACTTAAGCTGATCTGAAGGTCCATTGGCTTATGCATAATTAAAAATCTTTACTAATTCAATTGGTTAAAAATCCTCGTCTCAAACTTTCGCTCTGTTGATTTAGATTACTATCCTAATCCTAATGTACGCTTTCGCCATCCCATTAGATTTTAGAAAAGCTTTTTGGAAACAACGTAATTAATAAAATGCCTGTTTTATGAAGTTGTTATCTATTTAAATCTCCTAATCTCAAACTTTCGCTCTGTTGACTCGGAACAAGCTAATATCCCTAACGTACGCTTTCGCCATCCCGCTCGGGTGTAAAAACAATTTTTGAAAATAAATAAGTCCCAATTAGTTTTAATACGCTTTCGCCATCCTTAAAACTAATGTCTTATGTCTACTATCCAGTTAAAGATCTCAAACTTTCGCTCTATTGATTTTAACCTTTAACCGTCTTAAGACCTCAAACTTTCGCTCTATTGATCTTAAGACTTACTAATTAAATTAGACATACAAACCAAAAAAAGGTGATACTTAACAAAACATAATTAAGCCAATTTATTTCGGATCCCACAGTTAACTTACTCTACATACCGATACCTTAGTAATTTAGCAAGACATATTAATACGATTAAGCATGCATGAATTAATTTGGCTTTTAATAAAAGGCATGTTAATTGGCATATAATATATCATGCAAATAAATATATAAATAAGGGCGGTAAATAATAAACCTGAATTAAATAAATTGAAATTGAATCTTCGAGTACTGAACTTCCACCACAGGTTGGCTGGATCGTTCTTCGGAATTTAAACGGACGAAAAATAAAACAAGGAAAATAAAAGCGATAAATCTAACGTAAGGCTAGATTTATAAAAGGTTCACAATAATTTCCGGTGTAGAAATTGTTGTGAGAAAATAACTGTTTGAATTAAAAGAAGGCAGAAAATATAAAGCACGGTACAATTTCGGCAGCACTTCGTTAGCAGGAAATCGGACATTGAGAACTGAAGTAGCAGGTTCTATTTATAGGTGATGCTTTGCAGTTGCGTTGCGTGAAAAGAGGGAGCTTTACTGACTTGGACTTGGAGACGTGCGTCTCCGCTTCCTGGGGAGGCTCCTTTGAATCACTTGAGACGTGCGTCTCAAGTGGAGAAAATATAGGGGACTGGAGACGTGCGTCTCCACTTGCTGACGTGGCCAATGAGACGTTGGAGACGTGCGTCTCCTCTTTGCAAAATTTAGTTGGGCCACTTTGCTTCGTGGGATGGATTGCTTCTTTTGGTCTTTGGGTCTCTTTTAGCACATTTGGGCCTTATTTGCACCCCTTTTTCATTTCAGCACCATTTTTCACATTTTAACCGTAAATAGTGGTCATTTTGTCTCCATTTCTTCTCCTTTTCACAAATAGTCGTAATAAGAGTGTAAAACCTGAAACAAAGCAAAAACTCGCGTAATATCATAATAAATTAACATAATAAACGGAAAATGCTATAAATATTTACGGATTTCAAGCTAAATATACGATATAAAATCGTGTTATCAAATTCCCCCAGACTTGAACCTTTGCTTGTCCTCAAGCAAAATAGCAAGGTAAAGATAGGAGGACAGCGAAATGAAACACGCTTCCACCACGTCGTTCGTTCATACTCAGCTACGTAGTGTTCTTGTTTGAAAATAATATTGCAGATCCTAGCAATAAACTCATAGTAGCGACACTAGACAACTCCCAGCATGCATACCAATCCGAATCATGCCATTATAGCTTGACCTTGACTCGTCGTCATGTTTTACCCTTTTCATTCGCGCGCAATCACATTAAGCCCATTATCTTGACACGCACATAGCAGAGTAGTCGGTTAGTGACTATGATCCTTCTTATGGAGTTCTGGCACAATTATGTGGTGTACTCCTTAGCGCTCATTTGTAGATCGTGGGGAATCGGACAATAGTCCCTCCTACCAAGTTCAGTACCAGATGACTTCTAAACTAATCAGCAATGAGTTTTTAAATACTATGTATTTGAGATTTGCGACCGTTAGGTTAAATGATCTTGTGAGGATCACCTTACTTAGTAGGCACATTTCTTATTACGGTTAAGCACATAATTATTATTATGAGGATCATACACTTATATTCATCGACTCTCTGTGTAGTTGGTATCTAAGACGGTGCCGACTGCTAGAATAAACTACTAAGGGTTACTTCAAGAATTAAAGTCGATGGTTTCGGTATAAAGGGTATTCAAATCGGTTACGCAAACTTGGGGGTTTTAGAGTGTTGGGACAATAAGGATATTGATTTGAATCTAAGTCAATTTTTTATGCGTTTGGTGTTTGAGTAGCTTCGTATTTCTCGAACGTGTGGGGTTTTGCGTTTATCGTTTAGGAGCAAAAATTTTGTTATGGCTCAAGAAAATGGAAGAAATTTAAATAACTACGGAATTATAAAGATAAGACTTGAAATTCCATAAATTTTCTTTATTGAATTAGAAAAACATTACAAGGAAGGGAAATAAAACTGAAGGAAGGGAAATAAACTAAAAGGAAATAAAATTAAAGCAAGTAATACGACTCCCCCAGACTTAAATGATGCAATGTCCTCAATGCATGAGAACTACCCCTCAGTGTTGCGGTTGCGAGAACTGCTTGCGCCTCTTGTACGAACACGACGACGTCTATCAGTAGGAGAGCCATTCACACGAATGTTAAGATCATGCAATTGTGTAGAAATTTCAGTGTATTGGCCTTCGTTCCTAGTAGCATAGTCACGGTGCTCTTGTTGCATCTCTCGAATAAGCCTTAGTGTTTCATTTTGGTTTGTCTGCATAGCTTGAAATAGGTGGTCTTGTCGTTGAATTGCAGCATACATGGCATCAAGAGTGATAGGCGGAGGGTTGTTTTGAGGAGGTTGGTTAACATCATCTTGTTCTTGGTTGAGTTCTTCTTCATTTGCATCCATAGGTTCATTAGGATGTTCCGGTTGGTTATCTTGAGGATTGTCTTCAATAAGCCTCCAACGCTGAACATAACGGATGTTGATTCTTTCTGGGCATGGGAGGACGACATAAGGAATCAGAACTTTGTTGACGACCAAAGTGTATCGGCCATCATGGCGGGGTGAAACCAAGTGAGAGTCACGGCAGTAAGTGAGGACGAGTGATTGAGAAGGCATCATGAGATGAGAGAGGGAGATGAGCTCATCACCAAGACCTAAGGCACAGGCCAAGGAAGTAATAATTCCACCAAACAAAAAGGGGTTTGTAGCGGGGGCGTTGACGCAGCCTTGGATGTGTTGGAGCATAAAAGGTGTGGCATTGAAACGGAGATTGTTTAGCGCACAATAAAGGAAAAATAATTCATTTTGATTTACCTTATGGTTGTTGGATCTCGCAAAAATAGTATGCCCCAAAACACGTTGAAAATAACGTATAGCGGGGTTTTGGATGTGAGAAGCATGTAGAGCCCTCCAACCGGTAGGAACTTCGCCAGTGAGATTAAACCAAAGGTCGAAAGCATGTTGTTCCCATGAACGACCATTGAGTTCTTGAAAGATAGTGCGGAGAGCATTTGGTGCCGTATTAAAGTGCAAGTACGTAGCCACTACTTCTTGATCCAGAGTATATTCACGGTTGAACATCCGAAATTGGATGCTACTGGTTGAGAGTGGTTGATCAGAAGGAGTGTCGTAGTTGAAAGAACTCAAGAACTCCAAGACGAGCGGCTCGTAAGTAGGTACGGGTTCGGTGCAGAGATGGTGTAGGCTAGATTTAGTGAGTAAACGGGTGACACCATCAATGAGACCCAGAGTTTCTAGACATTCGATGTTCACAAATTTTGTGGGGACAACCGAATGTTCATAGAATGCGAGGTATTTGGTTCTTTGAGCATCGTTGTCGTCTTCTTGGAAAATAATATTGTTAAGATTAGGGGGCGGTCTCTCTGGACGCACACTACGGAGGATTGAACGTGGAGGCATGGTGAGTTTGGAAAGAAAAATAGAATGGAGAGTAGAAGAGTAGAAAATGGTATGAAGGTTGTGAAAAATGAGAGTGGTGGTGGTGTGGTTTTATAGTGAGGTTTGAAAATGGTGTGGTTAATGTAGAATTAAAATGGAATTATGGTGATGTTTGAAGTTTGAATGGAATAGAAGAATGGGAAATGATGTAGAGTTAAAGAGGTGAATGATGGAGGATGAATGAAGTTTATGGTGTTTAAATGGAAGAAATAATGGGGAGAATGAAGAGGAATGAATTTTGAAATTCAAATTCAAAATTCAAAATTTGGATTAATGGTGGTCTTCTGCGTGGTCAAAAGGCAGCAATGCAGACTGCTGGCCTTGGGAAGGCGCGCGTCTCAGGCAACCAGTCTGCTGGGGGACAGGGCATGGAGACGGGCGTCTCCTGTCCTTTTCGTGCAGACTGCTGGTCCCACATGAATGGAGACGTGCGTCTCCTAGCTCAGGCAAGTGGGTTTCACGCGTGCATGGGTGTGACCAGTTCTGACAGATAGCATTAATACAGAATAATAGCTCAGAACAGTGTCATTGTTTCATACTATAAACAGCAAAAATATGGTAAGCAGGAATATATGGCAGTTAATTGTAATGCAGTATAACACAGTAGCAGTAATGAATAAAATATTGCACTAAAATTGAAACTGGTACTGAGTGTTGACAGAAATAGAATGTAAAAGTGCAGAAAGTGAAATCTAAACTAGAAATTGAAATTACTAAAACTAGAAATAAAATCTAAAAATCTAAATGGTAACATCTAGCCACGTCTATTGTTGTGCACATTAGAATAAATGTGTTTGAAGACTTCGTCGAACTGAGCATTGACGGTGTCGATGAAATCGAAGAAGTGCATCTGCAAAGTGTGAAGCTCGTTGCGCACATGTTGTACATCTTGTTGCAGTGCAGTGATGGCTTGCTCGTGTGTGTTCTGATTAGGCATTCTTTGGTTTGCTGATGCGGTGGATGCAACGGGTTGTTGTGGTTCGAGCTCGACATCAGTCATATCAACAGTGTAATCATCAACAGAATCTTCAGAAGGAGTCTCAGGCTCATACTCGGGAATGGGTTCATCTTCAGAAAGAGGTTCATAATCAGGAATGGGTTCATCTTCAGGAATAGGGTCATAGTATCCAGGAGGAGTGTCAGGCTCAGATTCCGATACGTGCATTTCCTCATCAAAATGTTCATAGGCTTGAGGGGTTTCAGGTGAGGGTTCTCTCTCAGGAATCTGACCGTAGTAAAGCCAGTTAGCAGGTTTGTGCACACTCGTCCTAGGACTCGGTAAGGTGAACTGATCCAACACTTTGTTATCAATGAGCAAATCAAACTGATCAGGTCCAAGGTTACCGATGATACCTCGGTTAAAACAGAAGTGAATGTCCATAGAGTTGTGGGAACCAAGAGGTGTCAATCTAAGCAGAGGTATTCTCAGTCCTATATCATTAGCAATCATAGTGACAAATCCGCCGATCCTAATAGGTGAAACTTCGTCTTGCGTGATGCGCTCGAAGTTTGTTAGCATGAATGCGATGGCATTGACCGGGCGATTCTGAGAGGAACAGAACATGATGAATAACTCTTCTCTAGAAACTTCAGTGACATTATCGGGTTTACCAAAGATGTAATGAGCAATGATCTTATGGAAGTATCTGAAAGCAGGGTTATGGATGTTCTCAGAATGGAATTCGTTCTCTTCAGGGTTATCGTTTCCAGTGATTTTGCCCCAATATCTTTCCAGCTCCCAGTATGCAAGACTGTCTTCAGCCACTTGGGTATATGCATCCGATCCATGAGGTATTTCTAGGATTTCAGCAAAATCTCGGACGCAAAAGTTGAATTCCATACCAATGAGTCGGAAGAGAATGACTCCTTTTCTCAGTCCTTGTCCACAGTTAGGAAGATAAGTCAAGGAACTCAAGAATTCCAAAGTGAGCTTCCGGTAGGTACTGAACTTGCGGAACAGGTGAGAACCAGTCCAACCAATTTGGTTTAGCAGGTGCAAAATGCTCTCTTCGATACCAAGTCTTACCATAGTCGGTTGGTGGGGGTAGCAAGTCAAATCCATTTGTCTTTCAGCCAGCTTATCAAATCTTTCTTCTTGTCCTCTACCACGGAACACAACTTCCATATTATCGACTTCTTGCATCTTGATTAGTTAGTAATTAAGAAAACCTAGAAGTTGAAAATATTAAGGTTAAGTTAGAACTAGGCTAGTGTTGATTTAAAAGTAAAATAAAGAGAAGAAATAAAATAGAATAAAATGAAAATGTAACAAGTTATAATAATAAATATAATTATAAAAAGGAAATATTTTCTCGATTTAAGATAGCAGTTATAATTATAGTAATTATTATAAAATATAAGAAAAATATAAAAATGTAGAAAAACTAAAATAGTTCAAAATAGAATCGAAAATTAAAAATTTAAAATAAAATAAAATAAAATAGTAAAAGAAATAAAAATAATTGTGGGTTGTCTCCCACCAAGCGCTTTGTTTTATGTCGTAAGCTCGGCGATTTAAAAATAGAGAACTATTTTTTCGAATGAGCGGGCAGCTCGTCAAGTTTAAAAAGTTAGATGTTTTCATCGTGTTCGAGATGATGGTAATACTTAAGACGTTGCCCATTTACGAAAAAAGGTTTGACGGTTTCTCCTTTGATTTCTATCGCTCCACTCGGAAATATGTTAGTTATTTCGAAAGGGCCAGACCATCTAGATCGTAACTTACCAGGAAATAATTTTAGTCTAGAATTAAATAAAAGTACTTTATCGCCCATGCTAAAGTTTTTCCAAGATATATGCTTGTCGTGCCATTTTTTCGTTCTCTCTTTATAGATTTTGGCGTTTTCGTAAGCGTCTTGTCTAAGTTCTTCTAATTTGTTTATGTCTAGAAGTCGTTTCTCACCAGCGGCAGTGTAGTTTAGGTTTAAGTTCTTAATGGCCCAATAGGCTTTATGTTCTAACTCTACCGGGAGGTGGCATGATTTTCCATAAACAAGTTTGAATGGGGTAGTTCCTATTGGAGTTTTGAAAGCTGTTCTATAAGCCCATAAAGCTTTATTTAGCTTGGTTGACCAATCTTTTCTAGATATAGCAACAGTTTTCTCCAATATTTGTTTTATTTCGCAGTTAGATACTTCTACTTGTCCGCTTGTTTGTGGATGGTATGGTGTAGCTATTCGATGATTTACTCCATATTTTCGAAGGAGTTTCTCAAGTATTCTTGAAATGAACTGGGAACCACCATCGCTAATTACTAGTCTTGGCACACCGAATCTAGGAAAGATGACGTTTTTGAAGAGTTTGATAACTACTCGTGTATCGTTTGTAGGAGAAGCGATAGCTTCTATCCATTTTGAAACGTAATCAACAGCTACGAGTATATATTGATTTCCAAACGATGACGGAAACGGTCCCATAAAGTCTATTCCCCAGACGTCAAATATTTCTACTTCTAGAATGCCCTTTTGAGGCATTTCGTCACGTCTCGAAATATTTCCGGTTCGTTGGCATCTATCACAGTTTAGTACAGCAAAATAAATGTCTTTCTACAGGTTGGGCCAGAAGAGTCCAGATTGAAGGATTTTGGCGCAGGTTCTAGATGTGCTATGGTGTCCTCCACACGGTGCAGAATGACAGTGTGTTATTATACTTCCTATTTCTTCCTCGGGTACACAACGTCTAAAGATTCCATCGGGACCTCTTTTGAACAGGAGTGGGTCGTCCCAATAGTAATGTTTTAGGTCATGGAAGAATTTCATCTTTTGTTGGTAACTTAGATCAGGAGGAAGCACACCAGCAGCTAGGTAGTTTACGAAATCTGCATACCAAGGTGTCTCAGAGCTGGCTAAAGCTATTTCTGCAAGGTTGTTGGTTTCAGCTTTTGGATGGTATGGTTCTAACTCATTGGCTTCTAACTCGCGATGAGTCTTTCATAAAGGAAATCGTCGTCAATTGGTACTTGTTCGGGTTTCAGATTTTCCAATCGAGAGAGGTGATCTGCTACGACATTTTCAGTTCCCTTTTTATCTTTAATTTCCAAGTCGAACTCTTGTAGTAACAGGATCCATCTCAACAGTCTCGGTTTGGCTTCCTTCTTGGTTAGGAGGTACCTAATGGCAGCATGGTCAGTGTATATGATTATTTTGGCTCCTACCAGGTAAGAACGGAACTTGTCTAATGCGAATACGACAGCTAATAATTCTTTTTCTGTCGTGGCATAATTCATTTGAGCTTCGTCTAGGGTTCTACTCGCATAGTATATGACATGTAGTTTCTTATCCTTTCTTTTCCCTAGAACGGCTCCTACGGCATAATCACTCGCGTTGCACATTATTTCGAAGGGTTCATTCCAGTCGGGAGGTTGCATAATTGGCGCAGAGATTAATGCTCGTTTAAGCGTATGAAATGCTTCAGTGCATTTATCGGTAAAAATGAATTCGGCGTCTTTCATTAGTAATTCAGTTAAGGGTTTGGTTATTTTAGAGAAATCCTTAATGAAACGTCGGTAAAACCAGCGTGTCCTAGAAAACTTCTTATTTCTCTAACAGTTTTGGGAGGTTGAAGGTTTTCGATAATTTCGATTTTGGCTTTATCTACTTCGATCCCCCTATCGGTTACAATGTGTCCAAGTACAATTCCTTGTCGAACCATGAAGTGGCATTTTTCCCAATTAAGGACTAGGTTTACGCTTACGCATCGTTTAAGTACCAATTCAAGGTTCTCTAAGCATTTTTCAAAACTTCCGCCACAAACCGAGAAGTCGTCCATAAAGACCTCCATTATTCCATCTAGGAAGTTGGCGAATATTGCCATCATGCATCTTTGGAAGGTCGCGGGTGCATTGCAAAGTCCAAAAGGCATTCGTCTATAAGCGAATGTACCATAAGGACAGGTGAACGTGGTCTTCTCTTGGTCGTCAGGGTGGATAGGAATTTGGAAAAATCCGGAGTATCCATCCAGATAACAAAAATGTGAGTGTTTAGCTAGGCGTTCGAGCATTTGATCTATGAAAGGTAAAGGGAAATGGTCTTTTCGGGTAGCTTTGTTTAGCTTCCTATAGTCGATGCACATTCTCCATCCAGTTTGGGTACGTTGTGCTACTGATTCGCCTTTTGCGTTAGTGTTTACAGTAACTCCTCCTTTCTTTGGTACGACATGAACAGGACTAACCCATTTACTATCTGATATAGGGTATATTATTCCGGCTTCTAGCAGTTTTTGGATTTCCTTTTTAACCACATCGCTCATAATAGGATTTATTCGCCTTTGATGTTCTCTAGAGGTTTTACAATTGTCTTCAAGCATAATGTGGTGCATACAGAGGGAAGGAATTATTCCTTTCAAAGCAAATATGTTATATCCTAAAGCGGTTGGGTATTTTCTCAGGACAGTAAGTAACTTTTCAGTCTCGGTTTGTCCTAAGTTGGCGTTCACTATAAATGGTCGGTTTAGTTCTTCGTCTAGAAATTCGTATCTAAGATCGGTAGGGAGTGTTTTCAGTTCTATAGCAGGCTTCTTCGGTCCAGGTATAGGATCAGGAGTTAGAGCCAAACATTCACTCAGGTGGTTATCTTGATATTCCCTATGCCAGTTGTCATCTTCAAAGATTGGCGGTATCGGAATTTTTAGGATCTCGGTTTCCTTATTTGGTTCGGATTTTATTTCATTAACACACTCGTCGATTATGTCGGCAGAGCAGCATGTGTCAATTATAGAGGGTGCTTTTAGGAATTGAGAAAGAATAAATTCTATTTTCTCTTCTCCTACTTCGAAAGTAAGCTTTCCTCGCTTGATGTCTATAATTGCACCAGCGGTTGCTAAGAATGGTCTTCCTAATATGATCAGGATGTTAGAATCTTCTTGGATATCCATAATGATGAAGTCAGTTGGGATGTAGAATTGACCTACACGAACAGGGATATTTTCTAACATTCCTACAGGGTATTTGACTGAACGCTCAGCTAGTTGAAGAGACATTCTCGTTGCCTTAAGCTCACCCAGAATTAGTTTCTTACAGGTTGAAAGAGGCATTAAACTAACACTGGCTCCTAAATCACACAGGGCTTTCTCTATGATGGTTTTTCCTATTACGCAGGGTATAGAGAAACTACCGGGATCTTTCAGTTTTGGAGGCATGTTATTTTGGATGATAGCGCTACATTCAGCGATAAGCGTTACAGTTTCGTTATCCTCGAGTTTCTTTTTGTTTGCTAGAATTTCTTTTAGGAATTTAGCGTACGAAGGCATTTCAGTTATGGCTTCTGTGAATGGTATGGTTATGTTTAATTGCTTCAGAAGTTCTACAAATCTTTTAAATTGCGCTTCGGTTTTTGATTTAGCTAATCTCTGAGGATAAGGAATTGGTGGCTTATAAGGTGGTGGTGGAACGTAAGGTTTTTCTTTTTCAGGTTCCACTTTGTTATTGTTCTTATTGGTCTTGGCAGTTTGATCATCAGTTGATGTCTTTTGGGTTTCCTTTGGCTCTTGTTGGGACATAGGTGCGTTTTGAGTTCTAGGATCAATGGGTCCATCGTAATTCGTTCCACTTTGTAGTGTTATTGCATTCGCATGTCCTTTAGGATTAGGTTGTGGTTGAGTAGGAAACGTGCCAGCAGGGGCAGCAGTAGGTGCTTGTTGTTGAGCTACTTGTGAAATTTGGGTTTCTAGCATTTTGATATGCGTAGCTAAGGCATCTACTTTGTTCGATAGTTGTTTTAGTTGCTCGCTATTGTGGATGTTTTGATTCAGGAAGTCTTTATTGGTTTGTTGTTGGGAAGCTACAAAGTTCTCCATCATGATTTCTAGATTCGACTTCCTAGGGGTGTTTTGAGCAGCTACAGGCGCTTTTTGGTAGCCAGGTGGTACAGCAGGTGCTTGTCCAGGCGCGTACAACGCGTTGTTGTTTTTATAAGAAAAGTTCGGGTGGTTTTTCCATCCAGGGTTGTACGTGTTAGAATAAGGGTTTCCTTGAGCATAGTTTACTTGATCAGATGGGACTCCAGTCAAGATTTGACATTCGGCAACTACATGTCAAGTCAATCCACAAATCTCGCAGTTAGGTGTTACGGCAGCAGCGGTGGCTGAAGGAGTGATGGTTAAGTTCTCGATCTTTTGAGTTAAAGCGTCTACTTTAGAGTTAATGCGGTCTATACCACTTACTTCGTACATTCCTCCTTTGGTTTGGGCTTTCTCTAGAGCAGCTCATTCTCCACCCCATTGGTAATGGTTTTGTGCCATATTCTTTATGAGGTTGTATGCTTCATCATGGGGTTTGTCCATTAGTGCTCCGCCAGCAGCGGCATCTATAGTCATTTTAGTGTTATATAGGAGACCACCATAGAAAGTATGGATGATCAGCCATGGTTCGAGTCCATGATGAGGGCATAGTCTAAGCATGTCCTTGTAACGTTCCCAAGCTTCGAAGAGTGATTCGTTATCTTTCTGGGTAAATCTGTTGATTTGACCTCTGAGCATAGCAGTTTTGCTAGGCGGGAAATATCTCGCTAAGAATACTCTCTTCAATTCGTCCCATGTAGTTATGGATTAGAAGGCAGGGATTGAAGCCACGCTCTAGCTCTATCTCTCAAGAAGAAAGGAAAGAGACGTAATCGAATAGCTTCGGAACTAACGTTGTTAGCTTTGACAGTGTCGGCATATTGCATGAACACAGATAAATGAAGGTTGGGGTCGTCTGCAGGGCTTCCGGAGAATTGATTCTGTTGAACAGCTTGGACCAACGAAGGTTTCAGCTCGAAATTGTTCGCCTCAATCGCAGGTGGTGTGATACTTGAGTGCGGTTCAATGCGCGAAGGAGCGGCATAGTCTCTAAGAGGACGAAGAGCAGCCATCTCTAACTTTGGGGTGATTTGATTAATTTGATCAGTAAAAGTCAATTCCTGATTAATCGGAATTGGTGCTACTTCGGGAAGATTGCGAGCTCGACGTTTGAAGTTAATGAAACGTTCGATCTCGTTAATTCGTTGTATTAAATCTCCTCCTTGAGAACGAGTATTTGGCATACAATCGTTCATAAAGAAAGGAAAGAATTGCCCTAGTCTCTACGGTGTAACAGTGAGTTACGATATCGACTTAAATAGTTCCCCGACAACGGCGCCAAAAACTTGATCGCGACTTTACGTGTCTATTAATCTTATGACTGCAAGTGCACAGTTATGTCGTGTAGTTTTAAAAGATATCGAATCCACAGGGACTATGAATCGATCTACCATTATCTAAGGTTACTATGTAAAGCTAAGGCTTCTAATATTTTGATTGTTCCTAAGGGAGAGTGATTGTGAGTAATAAGAGATATAATAAAAGGCAGATATCAGTATGTATTTCGTTTAACTTAAGCTGATTCGAAGGTCCATTGGCTTATGCATAATTAAAAATCTTTACTAATTCAATTGGTTAAAAATCCTCGTCTCAAACTTTCGCTCTGTTGATTTAGATTACTATCCTAATCCTAATGTACGCTTTCGCCATCCCATTAGATTTTAGAAAAGCTTTTTGGAAACAACGTAATTAATAAAATGCCTGTTATATGAAGTTGTTATATATTTAAATATCCTAATCTCAAACTTTCGCTCTGTTGACTCGGAACAAGCTAATATCCCTAACGTACGCTTTCGCTATCCCGCTCGGGTGTAAAAACAATTTTTGAAAATAAATAAGTCCCAATTAGTTTTAATACGCTTTCGCCATCCTTAAAACTAATGTCCTATGTCTACTATCCAGTTAAAGATCTCAAACTTTCGCTCTATTGGTTTTAACCTTTAACCGTCTTAAGACCTCAAACTTTCGCTCTATTGATCTTAAGACTTACTAATTAAATTAGACATACAAACCAAAAACAGGTGATACTTAACAAAACATAATTAAGTCAATTTATTTCGGATCCTACAGTTAACTTACTCTACATACCGAAACCTTAGTAATTTAGCCAGACATATTAATACGATTAAGCATGCATGAATTAATTTGGCTTATAATAAAAGGCATGTTAATTGGCATATAATATATCATGCAAATAAATATATAAATAAGGGTGGTAAATAATAAACCTGAATTAAATAAATTGAAATTGAATCTTTGAGAACTGAACTTCCACCACAGGTTGGCTGGATCGTTCTTCGGAATTTAAACGGACGGAAAATAAAACAATTTCCGGTGTAGAAATCGTTGTGAGAAAATAACGGTTTGAATTAAAAGAAGGCAGAAAATATAAAGCACGGTACAATTTCGGCAGCACTTCGTTAGCAGAAAATCGGACATTGAGAACTGAAGTAGCAGGTTCTATTTATAGGGGATGCTTTGCAGTTGCATTGCGTGAAAAGAGGGAGCTTTACTGACTTGGACTTGGAGACGTGCGTCTCCTGTAACGCCCCAGACTGCTTTTCGGGATGATCGACTGACCCCACAAACCAACACGGGTCTTTTCAGCATGCTTTGACCTCACTCGCACGCTTTCCGGGAAACTTCCCAGAAGGTCACCCATCCCAATACTACTCCAAGTCAAGCACACTTAACTATGGAGTTCTTATGGAATGAGCTACCGAAAAGAAGATGCATCTTGTTGGTATAGGTAGTACCCATCAATCCTTATAAGCTTTCCTTCGACCATGCAGTCCCATAACTGCACAGCCTTAGGATCCCTCTCATTCCGATGTGGCGACCACCCTTGCCATCTCAGGCCTCAGGTGTTCCATGCGGTGCAACCAACCCTCGCCTTCTTCGGCCTCGGGTGTCACATGCCCACCAGCTTCCGCATGGTTCGTCCTCGAACCACATCGTACTGGGAGAGGTATGGCTCTGATACCATTTGTAACGCCCCAGACTGCTTTTCGGGATGATCGACTGACCCCACAAACCAACACGGGTCTTTTCAGCATGCTTTGACCTCACTCGCACGCTTTCCGGGAAACTTCCCAGAAGGTCACCCATCCCAATACTACTCCAAGTCAAGCACACTTAACTATGGAGTTCTTATGGAATGAGCTACCGAAAAGAAGATGCATCTTGTTGGTATAGGTAGTACCCATCAATCCTTATAAGCTTTCCTTCGACCATGCAGTCCCATAACTGCACAGCCTTAGGATCCCTCTCATTCCGATGTGGCGACCACCCTTGCCATCTCAGGCCTCAGGTGTTCCATGCGGTGCAACCAACCCTCGCCTTCTTCGGCCTCGGGTGTCACATCTCCGCTTCCTGGGGAGGCTCCTTTGAATCACTTGAGACGTGCGTCTCAAGTGGAGAAAATATAGGGGACTTGAGACGTGCGTCTCCACTTGCTGACGTGGCCAATGAGACGTTGGAGACGTGCGTCTCCTCTTTGCAGAGTTTAGTTGGGCCACTTTCCTTCGTGGGCTGGATTGCTTCTTTGGGTGTTTGGGTCTCTTTTAGCACATTTGGGCCTTATTTGCACCCCCTATTCATTTCAGCACCATTTTTCACCTTTTAACCGTAAATAGTGGTCGTTTTGGCTCCATTTCTTCTCCTTTTCACAAATAGTCGTAATAAGAGTGTAAAACCTGAAACAAAGCAAAAACTCGCGTAATATCATAATAAATTAACATAATAAACGGAAAATGCTATAAATATTTACGAATTTCAAGCTAAATATACGATATAAAATCGTGTTATCAGAAGTATCTTCCTTACATAGGACCTCAGATGTAGTTTTGGGCAAGAAACTCCATCATACTTTGCAAAGATAGGAACTTTTAACTTTGGAGGAATAACAATATTTGAGACGAGTGCAAGATCTTTGAAGTCTAAACCAGGCATTTTTTGTATCTCCATAGTTTTCATGCATTCTTCCAACTGTTGGTATTTGTCATCACCATGTTCGTCTTCGGAATGATAATCTTCTTCGTTAGAAGAGAGGGAGGGATTGGCAGAACCCTGGTTGCTGTGATTGTCTCCTTCACCTTCACCGACTATTTTAGGGATCGGTGCTGTCATACCCCAAAATTTGCCCGATCAAATCTGCGTGTGTTAAATCATCAGGGGTTAGACTTAAGAGCCATGGGGTTTGACATTCCTATTGTCAAACCCGCCCTCTTATAAAATATCCCGAGAACAAAACGGGGTACGGTTAACAGGTGTTTCAAGGGTTTCATCATTTGTTAATATTTTTTTTTCTTTCTTTTACTAACATTTGCATTTTTTGGATTTTATTATTAGTAATTTTTATTACTTCTAACTATTAGTATTTAATATTATTAATTCTATTATTAATATTAATATTAATATTAGGTGATATTATTATTAAGATTATTATTAGGATTAATATTATTAGGTTTATTAAATATTATTGTTATTTGTTTATTGTTATTATTATAATGATTGTTATTTATCACTTTTATTTTATAATTATTTAATTTCTTTTACTCATTTAAAATATTTCCTCTTTAATCTTTCTAGAGACTAAAAAAAACAAAAAAAGAACAAAAAAATTCTGATTCATGAGAGAAACAAACCGTGGGCATTTGACTGAGGATGATTTTATTTGATTAAGAACCCAAAAAGGAAAAGTCCAATATCCTTTCCAAATCTAGATACAATCACGCGAATCACAGAGATTTGATATGGTTTTTTTTAGTTAACCTAATGAAGGAACTATAAGTAGAAAAGGTGTTGAGAGGCATAGGGGGATTCGGCCGCAGAAAGCCCTCACGAAAACATCAAACATGGGAGGGAAGTTGGATTTCGACTGGGGATTTTGAGGGAGATTCAAGGACTTTTAGAGATTGATTCGTATTCTGTGAAGATTGTTGATCAATTACCAATCAAGACCCGGGCCTACAACATCCAGAATCACGTCCAACTAACCACGTTTTTGTTGATTTTTCTTCGATTCTGATTGCACGCTCTCGGACCTTGGAAATTGATTTTGATGATATATTTGAGTTCACACTGATGGTAAGGATCTTTCTGCAGATTTAATTGGGTTCTGGTGCTTGTTTGAGAGAACCACCATTGTTAGGGTTCTTAGCTTGGATTTGGGATTTTTAGGAATACATAAAATTGGACCATGCTGAGAATCTCATCGTGTTTGGAATGTTGTTTTGAATCTATTCACAATGTTATTTTCCATTTATGGAGTGCTTTTCATGGTGTCCGGATTGGCCATAGAAAAAAGACGCACGGGGAAGAAGAAGTGCAGGGACGCGTTCTGTTTTTGTTTTGAAATTTTAATGGCGCGTTCTTCTTATATAATACTTATTGTTCCAGCTACTAACAGCGAATGATTCATGCCTTAGTGGAAAGGGACTCTGGTTAGCAGTATACGAAGGAGCCTGGGTTCGTAACCCAGGCGAGACACCAATTTTTTAGCAAACGTGGCTTTCGGATCCAGTGCACGCAATCACATATGATCACGCTGCGCCCTCATCTCCAAGCCATACGATCATACCAACAGCGGATCTAACACTCCTTGACGCTGCTGCACACTATAGATATTCCAAAGTCATCACACGGGATCGCATACCCAGGTTTCTTTTATATAATTTGTTTTTATATTTCTTATGTGATTATTGCTTAATTATAAAAATTGGTAACATGTATATATTAATTAGGATTAGTATAAATAATAGGATTAGGTTAATAATTAACATTAGGGTTATAATATTTTCCCGATTATTTTTTATTACTCGATTATTCGAGTTAATTAATTTAATTAATTTTAACTATAAAAATCACAAAATAACTTAGAAAGGTTTATTCGTCCATTAGGGTTTGCCCAGTCCCATTGCCTATTTGGCGAAACATTAGCCCTCAAATAATTCTCTCCTCGACCCGACTAAATCTATTAGTCGCAGTAGACGAGAGATAAACATTTAAATTCTCTCCTCGGCCCGACTAAATCTATTAGTCGCATTAGACGAGAGATAAATACAATAAAACATTTACCCTTAATTAATTCTCTTCTCGACCCGACTAAATCTATTAGTCGCATTAGACAAGAGATAAAAATATACATGAATTAAAATACATTCAATTTGCTGCCCGCGACGATCAATCTATCGATCCAAGTAACCAGCAATGCCCCGTAATCTGTTAGCTATAATGATCAAATCTATTGATCACCGCATCTAACAGTGCCATATCAAATCAGGGTTGTACGCCCGAACATTCAAAACACACTAAACCACGACACTACGGATTTTCATCCTTTTCAATCAAGCAACTCAAAATGCCTTGCAAACCATAACATTTCAAAACTACGATAGGCCATTCAAAAAGCCTTCAAACAACCTCATACTAATTCAAAGGCGTACAACCTTGTGCCCGAACTACGTTGACTCTGATTCTCCCTAAGGAGATACGTAGGCACTTGGATAACCAAGGCGAGTCCCCCTCCCTAAGATCTCAATTTTCCCCTATTCACTTTCTTAGCTATTAAACCTCAATATTTTAGCCATAAAACTGTTACCCTAGATTCAAAGCCAATAGGAAAGGGTTGAGGGTGCCTAACACCTTCCCTCGACCTGATTATAATAACTTACCCCGAATCTCTTAATTGCGTAGGGTTTCCTATTCGCCCTTCAGAATAGGTGGCGACTCTAAAACATTAATTTTTAGGGCAGGTTGCTACAGCTGACGACTCTGCTGGGGAAATACACTTAATGGTGAATTATTAGGCTCCTATAGGTTTTGACAGGGTTTAGGTTTTTGGCAAACTTTTTTAGGTTTTGGGCGAACTTTTTTAGGGTTTGGCTAATTTGCCAAAATTTGGGTTTTGGAGTAGGATTTAGGTTTTATTTCTTTTCTTTTTATATTTAAATATTTAAAATTTTATTTATATATTTATTTATAATTTCTATAGATTTAGGGTTTTATATTTAAATATTTAAATTTTTATTTATTTATTTATTCATTTACAATCTCATTCATTTATATCAATTCGATTGAATATTTCTGTTAATTGAATATTTGGTATTTTTATCGTATTTCTTTTGGGATATATAAATTGTTGTTAAACCTAAGCGTGGGAACTATAATAATGACCAGAGGGGAATTACATCGCCTACGAGTCTTATTATAATTCCACTCAGAGTGGGTTGAATATCCGGAAAGGTCTGATACGAGGCTCGACCTTGTTGACGGCTGGACTTGGTATTTGGCTGATCTCTCTGGGAACCTACCCCTAAAACTCGAACCTCATGGATAAATGAGTTGTTCTAAAATCCAAAGAGACAAAAAGTGTCGGCGGCTACGAACGACCCCATGAGACCTTCTAGAACATGCCAATGGGAAGGGTAGGCACCCTAAGCCGTTACGTCGAACCTATGAACCTAGGGATTATGTGCTTACGTGCTTATTATATATGTGCAATTTATATACTGCGAATGCCTTGCATTCTAATTTTTGCAGGTACTCCTATGCGTTCCCTGGCCTGCAGGGACTATACTTCTAAGACCATGTCCTTCCCACGAAGGACACCTCCATTTATGCACGTTGATTGGCCTCTCGATGGCCATGAGACTTAGTGACTATCTTGAACGGTCACTCCGCGCCTGCATCTACGCACTCCCTAGCCTGAAGGGAGTTTTCCTTTTATATTACTCTTACAACTATGTGTCCTTCCCACGAAGGACATCTTCGTTTACGCACGTCAATTGGCCTCTCGATGGCCATGCGATCTAGTGACTATTTTGAACAGTCACCATGTGCTTACATCTACGCGTTCCCTAGCCCGTAGGGATTATATTTCTAAAATCGCATACTTCGTACGAAGGACATCTTTGTTAGCATACGTCAATTGGCCTCTCGATTGCCATGTGATTCAGTGACTGTCTTGAACGGTCACCCCGTGCTTACATCTACGTGTCCCCTAGCCTGTAGGGATTCTACTTCTAAAAAAAATCACATCCCTCATACGAAGGACAACTTCATTAGCGTGCTTTCGATTGGCCTCTCGATGGCTATGAGATCTAGTGACTGTCTTGAACGGTCACTCCATGCTTGTTTCCGCGCACCTCTAACTTGTAGGGTTTGGATTCCCATCTTTGCATCCTTCATCCCTAGCCCGTTGGGATTTCACTTCCTCCGATATCGTCCTTATATAGGTTGTGTTCCGCATAGAGAACCTTCCCACCAAGGACAACTTCATTGGTACACGTTGATTGGCCTCTCGATGGCCGTGAGACTTGGTGACTCTCTTGAACGGTCACTAGCCGCTACCTTCTGCATATTCCCTAATCTAAGGGATAAGAATTTCACTAGGGTCCAATGTCATCCCTAAATCCATATAGGCTATCCTTAAGGTTATATATGTCACTCGTCTGCATTGCATACAAGGAGTTATGATACGAGGAGTCTTTCGCATACGCATGCATTTGCATTTTCATGCAATCATACATTTACATTTCTATCTTCACCCGCATCCATACTTGCCGTGCTAGCCGGTTTCCCAAAATTCCCAAAGAAAATAAACTATGGAGAAAGGAGAATAAACTATTGAGAATGATCTTAGTCTTACTAAAGAAAAAGAGGATGTCTTTCACCATGCCAGCCGCATGTCCATGCCTTGTCATAACAGGATTATAAATACAATAAAGGTTTTCATTGAGCAAGGATTAGTTCAACAAAGAGTTCCCTCATAGATACACTCAAGATGTATCTAGTCATAAAGGGGTTAATCTTAGAACATATCAAACTTTCAAGGACGCTCTACGATAACCTGGGGGCAAGGATCAGTCCGACTGGAGCAATACCCTGAACAAAAATGCATGACTACAATGGAGGAAAGGCGACGTATGCCAAGGGGCAAAAGGGTCATAGGCTATCTTTATCAATCTACAAACCCTAAAGGTTGCAATGGTGTGATACTATCCTTAGGAAAAGAAAAAGAGGTTTAGTCAAAGGAAACTCATGAAGTTCCGATACGACGAAAACCCACCGCTAACAATTTATTCCCGACCGGTTTGACATGTCCAAGGAGAACCCAAGGTTACCCTTCACTTCTACAAGTACATCAACTAAGGAGTAAAACAAGGTCGATGGATCTACAAAGGAGGTTGTCCCTAGGATCAATAGGTGTTTACCATGCTCAGAATTTCAACCCCTACGATCGCTAAGTGTCACTCAGGATAAAAGTTGTATCTTCGGATTAGCAATTCTAATGGGATGACCATGCAGGTTTTAGAGTCAATTCATTCGCTCACTACTACGACTTTCCAGTCGCACACTTCTATTTTTAGGATTATTAACAAACACAAAGGAGAATGACGAATCAAAATAACTAAGTCCAGCTAAACATATGCTTTCAAGGTAAGACCGAGCCGAGGATGTACAGGCATTATTTCAATTCCCAAACAGTGGAGATATAAGGATGTTAATCCCTTGTCACCCCCTCGAGCCAGGAGTTGGAGCTTGTTTCTACTTTTCAAATAAACCTTGATTTCAACCAGGGGCAGGGTAGGTTTCAATCAATTCAATGGTGTATTTTGGTTGTCAAGAGATTCAGTCAATCCAAGCAAGGGTTCAAGCCTAAGGATCAAGCAAAACAAAAGGTTCAAGCATATCTTCCTCGCGTTCATCTAAGAATGAGGAAATAATGGAGATAACATCCACAACAATCTTCTTCCTCATTACATCATTCAAGATTGAGGAAGTATCAAAGCCGAAGCTTACAAATCAAAGTCGACATGGCAGTCACAGTATTCAAAATCCAATGATCAAAAAGAGCATAAAAAAGGGAGAAAAGCGCCCGCTAAGTCAAAACAGAAAATTCCAAAAATGGCTTAGGCAAAAATTAGGGCATCCCGATGGATCAGGTTCAAAGGAATTGGTTCATGCAAAAATAAGGGATAAAAAAGAAACAAAGGTGAAATACAAAGGATAATCTTGTGACTGCCAAACCATCAAAGCTTCACATCACTGCTTGGATCTCTACAATATTTTCATCAACGCTTGGGTCTTTATTAAAGGCTTCTGCTTAACATCAGAACTGATTTTCTTACAAACAAAGCACATCCATTGGATTAGGCGAATTTTTAGGATCTGGAGAACATCAAGGAGAAAGGGGTGGGATAAATAAAATTTTGAGCCTTATATCCGTTGTTTCTTAAAACATGAACCAGGCCAAGTTACAACATTTAAAAGTCCTAATTGAGGCAAGGTTAACCACGAAAGCATATTAAGCAGGATTTTGTTATACCGACTCCGAGGTTTGTTAAAACTATCCCTAAATCACTAGGCTTCTTCAAGCATTCATTTCTAAAACATCCAGTCCTGATTCATAACGGACTTCGATTTCAAAACTTGCATACAAATCGCATTGGAGTTACTTCTCAAAGGGTACAACGCCATCTACGAACATACACTTAGCATCGAGGAGATCTCGAAATGGGTTAATCAAAGGCGATCATTTCTAATAAAGACTCTGGAATGGGGGAACCACATCTAGGGGGTTCTCCTAAACAGGGGCAAAAATTTCAAGGATTACACGGGCATACAATCAAACATCCTATTAACTAGGGGCATTCTTCCTAAGGTGCAATCGACCTGGGGCTCACCTCAAAAGCAATCTCAATCAGGGGCATGTCAAACATGGGTAGAATTCAAATTCAAAGGATAGAACA
The DNA here is from genome assembly GCF_029867415.1 of Vicia villosa. NCBI lineage: Eukaryota > Viridiplantae > Streptophyta > Magnoliopsida > Fabales > Fabaceae > Vicia > Vicia villosa. The sequence continues at coordinate 207,777,717 of NC_081180.1, read as the reverse complement.
CTATGGATAACCTTCCATAACCTGGGGATCAAGAGCATACCCTTCAGTATGAACGTCGAAGCATATGACAAGGTTATTTCTTGGGGAATTTCCTTCATAGCTTGGAGATCATGGGGATCCTTTCTCCACTAAACATTGGGGCATTGGGTATCAAACCCATAAGGTGTGGAGAATCTCCAAAGGTTAAAGGTGTGGAGAACCTCCAAAGGTTAAGGGCGTGGAGTATTTCACAAAATCAAACTGGGGAAAGGCGCACAACAAAAGGGAAAGGCGTTCTCGCACTTTACAACCTCAGACAAATCTTTCTTCTAATTACGATCTTCAAAAATGGGTATCGAGGAATCGCGCTAGCATCACACCCCACCTTATCAAACAAACCCACAACTCCAGCAAACTATATACGCTTTGGTTATTAATAACCTATCATTGGAGCATCATACAAATACATACAAATCATGCATTACATACATTGGTTGATACATTACACCATACCTTTTTCAGATAGTCTTCTCTAAGACAAATCTCGCGATCCTTTCTAGGAACCTTTTTAGGTAGTCTTCTTTAAGACAAATCATTATCCTTTCTAGGAACCTCTTCAGGTAGTCTTCTGTAAGACATTCTTTTTCTAAGTCCCTTTTCAGGTAGTCTTCTTCAAGACATTCCTTTTTCTAAGTTCCTTTTCAGGTAGTCTTCTTCGAGACATTCCTTTTCTAAGAACCTTTTGAGGTAGCCCTCTTCGAGACATTCTTGTTCTAAGTACCTTTTGAGGTAGTCTCCTTCAAGACATTATTTTTCTAAGTACCTTTTCAGGTAGTCTTCTTCGAGACATTCTTAATCTAAGTACCTTTTCAGGTAGTCTTTTTCAAAACAATTTGGCATCCTTTTCAGGAATCTCTTCAGGTGGTCTTCTTTAAGACGTTCTACGAACCTTTCTGAGTGGTCTTTTATAAGACATTCACTGTCCTCTCCAAGAACCTTTTAGGTAGTCTTTGCAAGACATTTTCAACCTTTTCAGGTAGTCTTCTTTAAGACAAATTGCCATCCTTTTCAGGAACCTCTTCCGGTAGTCTTCTTTAAGACATTCTACGAACCCTTCTAGGTGGTCTTTTATAAGACATTCATTGTCCTTTCCAGGAACCTTTTTAGGTAGTCTTCTTCAAGACAATCCTTTTAGGTAGTCTTTTTTAAGACATCTTTCAGCCTTTCCGGGTGGTCTTCTTTAAGACAAATTTCTATACTTTCTAAGAACTTTCTTTTGGTAGTCTTTTAAGACTTGTTCAACCTTTTTAGGTAGTCTTCTTTAAGACAATTCATTATCCTTTCTAAGAGCCTTTTCAGGCAGTCTTTTAAAGACAAATCTTCATATCCATTCTAGAAACCTTTTCAGGTAGTCTTATAGAATACATTACTTTGTTTCCATTCATTACATCAATAAACATAAGCATGGGCATAAGCATTATCCCATACATAAAAAAAACTTCGGTGCTAAGCTATACTATCCACCTGCTTCCCGGTATTCTTACCGATGACAGTAACCCTGCTGTTGGTGTATTTCCAATCACCTGATTGATGCCTTCCGGTAACCTTACCGATGACAGTAACCTTACTGTTGGTTTATTTCCAATCACCTGATTGATGCTTCCGGTAACCTTACCGATGCCAGTAACCTTACTGAGATATCCCTCCCAATCGCCTGATTGATGTTTCCGGTAACCTTACCGATGACAGTAACCTTACTGTTGGTTTATTTCCAATCACCTGATTGATGCTTTCGGTGACCTTACCGATGCCAGTAACCTTACTGATGATAGCAACCTCACGGAGATATTCACCCGATCACCTGATTAATGTATCCCGGTAACCTTACCGATGATAGGAACCTTGTTGTTCATTCACCCATAAACAATCTATGCATACGCATGTGCATAAGCATTATCCACATTACCAAGCCGGCATAAGCATAGCCGTGGTGTAGGTGCAAATGTGGTCTAAACAAGCTCAATAAGGAGATAAAATCTTAGGATTGACATCAGCATCAGCATACATACATACGCATTAGCATATGCATATCATCTGGGGCATTCACACACTACATATCACAGAGGTCCAATTTTCATTAGCAATCCAAATCATTTCAAAGTCCAGTTCTTGCCCTGGCAGGTGCATAAAAATCCAATTCTCGTTTGGTAGTCAGTTCCCGTCTGACTGGTGCATAAAAATCCAATTCTCGTTTGGTAGTCAGTTCCCGTCTGACTGGTGCATAAAAATCCAATTCTCGTTTGTTAGTCAGTTCCCGTCTGACTGGTACAATTAAATCCAATTCTCGTTTGGTAGTCAGTACCCGTCTGACTGGTGCATAAAAATCCAATTCTCGTTTGGTAGTCAGTTTCCGTCTGACTGTTACAGCAAAACCCAATAATCCCATTGGTGCAGGTGAGTTTGCGACAACCCTCGCAAGTGATCCTATTGGTGCAGGTGAGCTTGTCAGAGCTATGACAAGTAATCCTAAATGGTGCAGGTGAAGTTGCTATAAGCATAGCAAATAATCCTAAATGGTGCAGGTGAAGTTGCTATAAGCATAGCAAATTATCCTAAATGGTGCAGGTGAAGTTGCTATAAGCATAGCAAATAATCCTAAATGGTGCAGGTGAAGTTGCTATAAGCATAGCAAATAATCCTAAATGGTGCAGTCCTTTTCAGGAGCCTTTCCAGGCAGTCTTCTTTAAGACGTATTCCATCCTTTCTAGGAGCTTTTCCAGGCAAAACGGGTTTTTACAAAGGATTTTACAACAAAGATCTTCAAAAAGTTTCTCAATCGGGTTTATCACGTTAGTCCCTCGGCAGTGATATTCTCCAAAACATCATCAATAACAATCAAAGGTGTTATCTTTCTTTTCAGAGCTATTAGCATACTTTAACTAACAATCATGCATCATTCAACTTACATACTCATTCATACATAATGCATATCCATACGTCGCCCTCATTTATTTTGAGAGGCTCGCTGCATCATACATGCATGCATCATAGCATTGCATAAAATTCAGGTTGCCTTTTTTAGGCTATGCTACAATCAAAGTACAGGGTTCCTTTCGAAAGCATATGCTTCACAATCCTGAGAAATGGTATTTACCTTGGGTGGCATCTGTAAGCCCATCTCCCACAGAACTTCTTCCTGACATAAGCAAATTTCAGGGTATTTTCAGTGTTCAATCATCTTCTACCTTTAGATCACGATAGGCAGACGTGCCTATCCGACTCTTCAGGTTTAAGAAGATTGAACAGGGGCAGCTGTCATACCCCAAAATTTGCCCGATCAAATCTGCGTCTGTTTAATCATCAGGGGTTAGACTTAAGAGCCATGGGGTTTGACATTCCTATTGTCAAACCCGCCCTCTTATAAAATATCCCGAGAACAAAACGGGGTGCGGTTAACAGGTGTTTCAAGGGTTTCATCATTTGTTAATATTTTTTTTCCTTTCTTTTACTAACATTTGCATTTTTTGGATTTTATTATTAGTAATTTTTATTACTTCTAACTATTAGTATTTAATATTATTAATTCTATTATTAATATTAATATTAATATTAGGTGATATTATTATTAAGATTATTATTAGGATTAATATTATTAGGTTTATTAAATATTATTGTTATTTGTTTATTGTTATTATTATAATGATTGTTATTTATCACTTTTATTTTATAATTATTTAATTTCTTTTACTCATTTAAAATATTTCCTCTTTAATCTTTCTAGAGACTAAAAAAAACAAAAAAATTCTGATTTATGAGAGAAACAAACCGTGGGCATTTGACTGGGGGATGATTTTATTTGATTAAGAACCAAAAAAGGAAAAGTCTAATATCCTTTCCAAATCAAGATACAATCACGCGAATCACAGAGATTTGATATGGTTTTTTTTTAGTTAACCTAATGAAGGAACTATAAGTAGAAAAGGTGCTGAGAGGCATAGGGGGATTCGGCCGCAGAAAGCCCTCACGAAAACGTCAAACATGGGAGGGAAGTTGGATTTCGACTGGGGATTTTGAGGGAGATTCAAGGACTTTTAGAGATTGATTCGTATTCTGTGAAGATTGTTGATCAATTACCAATCAAGACCCGAGCCTACAACATCCAGAATCACGTCCAACTAACCATGTTTTTGTTGATTTTTCTTCGGTTCTGATTGCACGCTCTCGGACCTTGGAAATTGATTTTGATGATATATTTGAGTTCACACTGATGGTTAGGATCTTTCTGCAGATTTAATTGGGTTCTGGTGCTTGTTTGAGAGAACCACCATTGTTAGGGTTCTTAGCTTGGATTTGGGATTTTTAGGAATACATAAAATTGGACCATGCTGAGAATCTCATCGTGTTTGGAATGTTGTTTTGAATCGATTCACAATGTTATTTTCCATTTATGGAGTGCTTTTCATGGTGTCCGGATTGGCCATAGAAAAAAGACGCACGGGGAAGAAGAAGTGCAGGGACGCGTTCTGTTTTTGTTTTGAAATTTTAATGGCACATTCTTCTTATATAATACTTATTGTTCCAGCTACTAACAGCGAATGATTCATGCCTTAGTGGAAAGGGACTCTGGTTAGCAGTATACGAAGGAGCCTGGGTTCGATACCCAGGCGAGACACCAATTTTTTAGCAAACGTGGCTTTCGGATCCAGTGCACGCAATCACTATGATCACGCTGCGCCCTCATCTCCCAGCCATACGATCATACCAACAGCGGATCTAACACTCCTTGACGCTGCTGCACACTATAGATATTCCAAAGTCATCGCACGGGATCGCATACCCAGGTTTCTTTTATATAATTTGTTTTTATATTTCTTATGTAATTATTGCTTAATTATAAAAATTGGTAACATGTATATATTAATTAGGATTAGTATAAATAATAGGATTAGGTTAATAATTAACATTAGGGTTATAATATTTTCCCGATTATTTTTTATTACTCGATTATTCGAGTTAATTAATTTAATTAATTTTAACTATAAAAATCACAAAAAAACTTAGAAAGGTTTATTCGTCCATTAGGGTTTGCCCAGTCCCATTGCCTATTTGGCGAAACATTAGCCCTTAAATAATTCTCTCCTCGACCCGACTAAATCTATTAGTCGCAGTAGACGAGAGATAAACATTTAAATTCTCTCCTCGGCCCGACTAAATCTATTAGTCGCATTAGACGAGAGATAAATACAATAAAACATTTACCCTTAATTAATTCTCTTCTCGACCCGACTAAATCTATTAGTCGCATTAGACAAGAGATAAAAATATACATAAATTAAAATACATTCAATTTGCTGCCCGCGACGATAAATCTATCGATCCAAGTAACCAGCAATGCCCCGTAATCTGTTAGCTATAATGATCAAATCTATTGATCACCGCATCTAACAGTGCCATATCAAATCAGGGTTGTACGCCCGAACATACAAAACACACTAAACCACGACACTACGGATTGTCATCCTTTTCAATCAAGCAACTCAAAATGCCTTGCAAACTATAACATTTCAAAACTACGATAGGCCATTCAAAAAGCCTTCAAACAACCTCATACTAATTCAAAGGCGTACAACCTTGTGCCCGAACTACGTTGACTCTGATTCTCCCTAAGGAGATACGTAGGCACTTGGATAACCAAGGCGAGTCCCCCTCCCTAAAATCTCAAATTTTCCCCTATTCACTTTCTTAGCTATTAAACCTCAATATTTTAGCCATAAACATGTTACCCTAGATTCAAAGCCAATAGGAAAGGGTTGAGGGTGCCTAACACCTTCCCTCGACCTGATTATAATAACTTACCCCGAATCTCTTAACTGCGTAGGGTTTCCTATTCGCCCTTCAGAATAGGTGGCGACTCTAAAACATTAATTTTTAGGGCAGGTTGCTACAGGTGCCTTTTTGGACCTTTTGACTGGGATTTTGACCTTACTTGTTAGGTGACTTAAACCTACAGATCCTTTGGGCTTCTTCTTCTTCTTGATTATCAAGGCTTTCAGTTCTTGTTGCCCCTTTGCTAACTCCAGAATTGCTATCTGAACTTGGGCGTTCTGTGCTTCGAGATTCTTGACGCTTGTTTCGAAATCCATCTCTTCTGATTGAAATAAACAGCGAGGAGATGAGAAACCTGTCATGTGAACCTGTTATGCAAAGTTTATTAATGAAATGCATATGAAATGTTTTCAAGGATCTTGGAATTTAGATTTGTTTAAACAAAAGAGAAACAAACATTTATTAGTCAAACAATTATTTCTTTTTTTCTTTTTTCTTTTCTTTCTTTTTTTTCTTTTCTTTCTTTTTTCTTTTATTTGCCTCTTTCGGGCTTACAAGATAAAATAAAGAAAATAAAGGATCCCTCAGGCCTCCCATGGACGCTTTCTCTTTGCACCCAGGAATGTGTTGATCTGTTGTTCTTCCTGGAGTTGTCTGGTGAGCTCCAACACTTTCCTCTCATAGTCTTGATAGTGTGCTTTGAAGGTGTCTCTTTCTCCTTTTAGTTGAACCCAAGATTTCTGCAGTTCTTCTAGGTCAGTCGGCATGTCTGGATGTAGAATAACTCGAGGTTCACTCCCTTCGACTTCTGGCTCAATAGTCATAGGTAGAATAGCGGGATATGGCATGAGGAACTTCTGAGCACGAGCACGCACCCATTTGAGGTAAGGCTCCATGGGAATAGAGTTCCATTGTCCTAAAGTTTTGCTTTCTATTTTGTAGACACTGCCCCACGCATGTATAAACCTTCGTTGATATCTTTGGGAATCATCTTCGTAGTCGAACACAATGCTACGGATAATCATGTCATGAGGACCGTTTCTTCGTGCATATCCAAATTGGCGCAAAGCTAAAGATGTGTTGTAAGTGATGCCTCCCTTGATGCCAAGGAGTGGTCCATTAGGGTACTCTCCACAATGCTCAATGATAGTAATGATTCTTTGAAAGAAGTTGTTCCACCGAATGTCTGAATGAGACAAAGACATAATCCTGCGAGACCATTGCATCCTTTGTTCATTTCTCAACACTGATCGGGGAAGATGTAATGTAAACCATCTAGCCAATAGTGGTACACAACACATAAGAGTTCCTCGTTTCTTCATGGTACGAGTGTGTAGAGAATGTAGAATGTCTCCCAGCAAGGCAGGCACCGGGTTGCGGGTTAGGAAAATGTTGATAATGTGTATACTTATGAATTGGTCGGAATTAGGGAATAAAACCAATCCATAAACCAAAAGAGCCACAACTTCCTCGAAAGCTAGGTAACTTCTGTTTTTTAGTAGTAATCTAGTCTTTTCCATTAAGAACTTATCGAGCAAACCCTTAACTCCACTCTTTGTTTCCCAATTGGACTCGATTTCTGACTTTCGCAAATGTAAGGCAGCAGCAATGATTTCAGATTTTGGAATCTTTTCTAAACCAGTGAAAGATAATAAATCTCGAACAGGCAATCCAATTAATTCAGAAAACTCTTCCAAGGTGGGTACTAACTGGTAATCAGGAAATGTAAAACAATGATGTTCGGGATCAAAGAACTGGAATAGGACCCGTATCATGTCTTCTTCAAATTTGGAGGTAACCAAATGGAGTAGGTGACCGTGCTTTTCGGTGAATTAAGCATTTCTGGAAAATTTTGATATTAAGTCCTTTAATTCAGATGGTATTGTTGAAATGTTGATCCGGACATAATCTCTGGTAGCGGGAGCCATTACCTGTAACAACAGAACAAAGGTAAACTCTTCGATCCTCGAAATGATTAGTAAGAAAATGATATGTTTATCATGCTTATGATGTCATGATGTCAAACATGTGGCACACACAAACAAATCAAACAATAGCCTTAGGTTTAAAGGCTTGCATGAAGTTCATAGGTGATACCCTCCCCACTGAAGTTGAGTTGGTTAAAACCTATCTTAAAATAGTATTCGGGTTCTATGATCCTTGGAGACAACATCTCAATACGGCGCTCGGACGGCCGATCAAAATATTCCTCGAGGATAACTAACTTCGATCAATTTCAAAGCTAGTCACTTAATAGGCCACAAGTCAAGTTCAACTAAAGGTTCTAAGACAAATTAATGTTTAATGACATTTCGGAAGCCTAACATACTCCTTGATCGTTTTCAAGGGATATCAGTACAGACCAAAGTGTCGCACTAACGGTGACTACCAGATCAACCGTATCGGTACATGCCGTACAGTTTCCTTGGTCTATTGTCACATACTTAAGGTATCTCGAGATTCAGGTTAGCATCTTTCACACAAGTAAATACCCAAACAAACCTTTGAAAAATAGAACAATCAAGACAAGCAATTGAAAACATCGAAGTGATCTAAACTCTAAGGTAACCCCTTTTGAAAACGGTTTGTTTTTTAATATTCCCCAACAGAGTCGCTAGTTCTGCCGCCCTCGGTTTTTTCTATCTCGTGAGAGATACGAACTGACTCTTCTTTTATTTTGAGTTTTTTTGAAAATCAGAGAGTCGCCATCGACTTTTATTTTATCCAATTAAGGGAAGGTTTATAAAAGAAACAGAAAAAGACCTTTAAGAGATTTTGGGTTCACGGGTAGGTTATACAAAGGGAAGGTGTTAGCGCCCCTTTGTATCCATGGTTATCCATGGGCTCTTAATTGCTTAGCTCACTTTGTTTGAATCATTTGTCTTGCCTTGAAATGCTTGTATGTGGTTTTAAAATACCTTTGTAAATTAACGTTGTAATGATCCTTGTGCGAATGTATACAAAGTGTTTTATCTTTTGAAAGGATGTTTTGAAAAAAAATATCTTTAATTTCGTAATGATCCTTGTTTGGATATATACAAAATGTTGTCTTTTTTGTTTTGAAAAGCAGTGAATATGTGAAACATTTGTTGTTTTGATTTGAGCAAGCAATAAGGAGATCTACCCTAAATTTATAAGGTCCTTTCCTATTTCTTTTAGAAAATTCTCCTTTAACCGGATGTAAACAAAATTGTTGGATTTGCATTTGAAACAGTAGAATTTGATTTTTTGAAAAGAGTAACAGAGGGATTACCCTAAGAGGTGCAAGTGTGATTATGTTTTGATTCAGATATTTTTATCTTTGAAGTTAGTGACCTAACGCTTCAGTTATTATCTTTGACATACACGCAGTTTTATATGTACAGAAATTAAAGCGCGGGAATGTAAAATGCGGAAAGTAAATCTACGCTATTACATCGAATGTGCGAGAAATGTAAACTACGCTATTTTCATGATTTTGACAACCTATACACTCATCTATGAATTTAAATTGCAATAAGATAAAGGGAAGTATTTTTGGATTTTTTAGATGGTTGATTTTAATTAGAATTAATGCCTAATTAATTTAATTAAATGAGAAAAAAAGGTAGAAATAAAATTTAAACCTAAAAATTAAGTCTAAAATATGTTCATATTGCTTGTTAATTAATTTTAAAATAAAAACTAATTTTTTTTGGATTTTTGAAGTTGTTTTGGAAATTTTTAAGTTAATTAACATATAATTATACAAACAATTATACAAATAATTTAAACTTAAAGAGAAAAATATTCTAAATATGTACAAAATTAGTCTATAATATATAAACCTAATTTAATAAAAAGAACATATTTTTTTGATTTTTTTTTATAGGTTGAAATAATTAAAAAGCAAATATATAAATATATACTAATTAATTAAACAAAATATTTTAATTATTAAGAAAAATTAATAGATTATATTATAAACATAAAAATATTTTTATTATATTTTTTTTATTTTTAAAACTATTTTAAATTAATTTTGCAAGTTATATTAAATAAAATAGAAAAATAAAATAAAACTGTGATCCTGTGTGGTTAATGAGAGAGTCTATGACATAGTCTGTGTGTTTTGGTGCGTTGGATGAGTGGATGGCATGATCTGATGGTGGATGGAGTGAGGCACATGGCGCGTGTGACACCTGCAAAACACTGGATCACAACATATTTAAATTAAAACGCGCGCGCTTCAGCCAATCAGGGGAAGACACCTCATCGTCTTCTTCCTCTCGCCACTACTTTTAACAGCGTTTTTTTCAAACAAGCGCTGTAATAAGTGTGCTTCATCCCTGCAAAATAGCGAATAGGGGTAAACCTGTACAAAAAATTTTCGCGACATGTTCATTCCACTTGTTATGATTCACTGAGTTCAAATATGCATATGTTTTCTTCTAATTTTGCCTAAATCAAAAAATCCCATTTCGAGCTCCAAGAACCCTAAAATGGTATATGCTTCAAACCTTCATAGAAATTGAATTAAAGCTCCATAAATTATCAGGACACAAAACCAAACATAAATATGGGATTACATCTTATTAAATATGCATGAATGATCAGATACGAGGTGATTTATATTTGAACAAACTGTGGCTTGTGTGGCTCGATTTGTGAGGCTTTGATGCTTAAAATTTATTTGGATAGTTTCAATGAAGTTCAGAGATGATGTTTGAATGTTTAGTTTGGATTGAAACTAGCTGAAACTTAAAATTCGAATTTCAATTTTCTTGCAAAATTTCAAGTATGATACAAGTGTGTTACAATCATGGATTTGATTCTGCAAATGTGTGTCCTTGTTACTGAAGTGTCCTACTTCATTTATAAGCAATGAATGAGCTTCAAACTTAAGCTAAGAAGCATTGATGATCTTTGAATCTTTGAATTATTTAATATTAAAACCTTTGAATTCTTTGGCCATGGCTTTGAATTTTCTTCAACCTCTTGCTTTAGGCCTGCTATGTACTTCTCTTGCTGCAGAGTTTAATCATTCTTGGTGGCTTTAGCTTAAGAATCAAGTATTGTATCATTATCCTTCACCATTTCTTTTTCAATTTAACTTTAAATGTAATAAAATTAAACCAAAAAGAATTAAAAATGCTATGGGCCTTAGGTTGGTCGTGAGAGGCCCTTAGCATCATTAGAATCATGTTTGGATCATGGAAACTTGGCCCCTTTTGGAAAAAAAACATTTTTGATAAATGTTGATTTCATGCATTTTCCCAAAATATAGCCAACTTCAACAAGGCATAAATACCTCAATTGTTTTCATATGAAGGAGTTCATGTACTTTTTAGAAACCTCAAGATATCCTCTACATGCTACTTTGGAAACTTTTTTCATTTGGAGAAGTTATCTTGATGTTATGGCCTTTGACAAAAAAACACTTTTTGTTGACTTTGAAAATGACCTGTAATGTCTGAGCTCATATTTTTCAAATGGTGAATCCAATGACCATGGGATCAATTGCATTTGAAGGATAATTGAATTTCCTTCAAAACAAGCTATGGTTGGAATTTTTTGAATGAACGAGGATAGAGTTATGGCCGGTCAAAGTTCAGTTGACTTTTTAGGAGAAAACCCTAATTTTGAAACTTAGGATTTTGTTGATTTTTGATCTTTTCTTGATGAATTATGATCAACCATTGATCAAATGATGAATCTTTTGAAAAAATATGGATGTTGACAAAAAATTTCATTTTTGACTGTCTGTTGACTTTTCAGTCAAACTGGTCGTCTGTTGACTGTTTGAGCTGCTGACTGTGCGTCTGAGCGAATTGAAGTTTGAAAATTTGTATGGTGGTACTTTGATATATATGGAGGTCCATGAAATCCATTTGAGGTCTCAAAAAACTTGTTCTCCTGAAAAAAACAAAAACCCTAGTTAGGGACTGTTTGTGTAGGAGACAGTTAAGCGTACCCGATTTTTGTGCAGTGCTGAGTCTCTGTTGATCATGTGATTATCAGAAGACTTCTAGAACAAAAATCTTAGAATTTTGAAATGCAAAATATTGATTTGATTGATGGTACAAAACACGGAGAATTACACTGTTAGCGGGTTTGACTGTCAACTGGCTGTTCGGGCATTAACGTAACAGTTAAAGTGAAAATTCAACAGTTAAAGTTAATTTTTTTCTTTTTGTTTTTGTTGTGTCAATGGTGAAAATTTATTTACATGAGTTGTTAGAAAAACACAAACATAATAAATAAATAAAATATACTGTACGCGAACGAAATTACCGATAATAACCTTGAAAAATATTTAATGCACAGAAAAAATAAATATTTAACTAGCAAAAAACATAAAAAATATTATCCGGATAATTACACTACAGTACGACAAATAGCACGACATTTAATACTGACAGTACAAATATTACATAATATAATGAACAGTACGACAAATAAACAGTACATTATTTGAAATCAAAAGATACGACAAACTTTAAAAATGACGATTAAAAACCCATGCTATAAATAACAACATATAGATGATCGGGAGTGTAAACAACCCAGGTCCGCATTTTTCAGGACTATGCAGACAGAAAAAGGACATGATCACCACCAAGACGGTGATGACCATAAGAAAACATGTATCCATCCACTTCGCCATTTTTGTTTGGGAAGAAGAGAAAATAAATATGAGGTAGAAATTTCAGAGATGAGTTGAAATTTGATGTGAGAATTTATGGAAAAAATGAGAGGTATTTATAGAGTGAAAAGAAGGATAGAGACGTTGGGGAATGAAGTGATTCCGTACAAAAAAAAGGAAAATTTGAGTGGTAGTAGGATTTGAAAGAAAGTGTATGGTAGAGTTTGAAAAGAGAGATGTATAGAATAAAGTTAGGATTTGATTTTGAAAGAAAGAGATTTGAAAAGAAAGGAGAAGATTTTGAAAATAATAGAATATAGTACAAAAATTAGTGGGAAACAAAAACTACTAATAATAATTTACTCGTTACCAGTAAAGTCTGAATCCCCGACTCTGCGCCTGCAAAAAATTTAATTCTGTACCAATTGCGTCAGTACTATTTATCTGCAAATAAATCTCAAATAAACAGCGTGTGTGAAGTGATAAACAATAATTGGTGTTTGTGTATGAATAAATTCAACAGCGAACCAAAATACCGTATAAGAAAAATTCTAAAAACCGAGTATTCACAAAATCAGGATATTTATGAAATTAAATCCAAGATTATATGAAACTCCCAATTTTTAGACAGAAGTCTGTTGTCTTCTTCTTGAAAAATATGCGGGCAAATTTTGGGGTATAACAGGTAGTCTAAGGGAAGGATATAATAGTCATTTAAGCTTTAGGCAACAGGCGAGGATACCTTAGCAATTGGGACAATCGTTATATTTCAAAGGAAACTTCGAGGGACAAGATCATTTGTTAAGGCAACGTCGAAGGGAATATGATCTTATTATGATGAACTGAGAGTAACATTTGTTTTGCTTAGGTATCCTCGGAATCGAGGGACTTTGACTATTTAGTACAATTAGAGGGAACAGGTAATAAGGCAACAGAAGAGGTTACCTTAAAGGTGAGTGTGTGCACCAATCACGTGATTGTATTCAGATAATATTTATCTTATAATTATAGTCATTCTAATTCTGTTAAAGGCTTGCACTCCCTAGATTACTAACCACGCGGTTTTAAAATGGCAGAAATTAAAGGCAGGAATTAAAACCTACGCTATTACAATAAACACCTGCGGGATGGGAGAATTAAAAGGCAAGAGAAAACCCCTTATAGGGTAACAGAAACTGTTCATCATCTTCATCGTTTTGCGCCCATTGATTTTTTCCCAAAAACTGTTCATCATCTTCATCGTTTTGCGCCCAGGATTGGCTTCGACCATGGTTACCATTTGGCTACAAATTTTCCGTAGCAGTTCTCTGAAAAAATACAGACTCAAATAGCCACGTTAATCATAAACGAACAGTGCCCATATCACATAAAAGGAGCACCTTGAATTCAATGGTGCGGTTTGTTCGTCCTAAAAAGGCGTGTAAGCATGGATACGAAGTCGAAGCTTCCTTGTGCCCTAACTATGGCAAGTCACGGTTGTGGCCTCACAGCTTGTGAACAATGGGTCTAATCTTCTCTAAAGCATCTCATAAACACAAAGCAATCATCAAATCATCACAAAACACAGTAACATGCACAAACCGAAATTCAATAAATACATGAAACTATGAGCAACATGCTATGGTGTTCTAGATACCTTACCACTTGACCAAGAGTCTGGATTCACTCTTTATCCCCTTAGGAATAAGAATAGATGATTGAGAAGCTTGGAAACTACCTGGACGAATCACACCAAAGATGCACCTTTCTTTCAAAATTATGGAGCTTTGAAACCTTGCACCTCTTGCCCAATTTTCGTCCACCCCTACTGGCTGCATGTTCAAGTATATATATATATATATATATATGAAGATTTTAGAGTTAGAATTTTTGGAAAGGAGTAAATGATTGGTGAGAAAAAATATATGAAAATATATGATTGAAATTTGAATAAAAAGTGTTTATTTTGCATTCAATCTCTCTCAATCAAGAACCAACAAAATCCCTTGGATTTGTATGTGAACATATGTTTAAGATTGAATGCAAAAATAAACTCATGCATATCTTTCATATTTCTTATTATTTATTTAATTAAATTTGACTTTTAATGAATAAAAAAATCAAAATAAATAAAAGAAATAAAAGAATGAATCATGAATGGGCTTATGGGTCGTGGGTAGGATATGGGTCATGTTTGGATCAAAAGATCTTGGGCTCCTTTGGAATAAAATTGGTTTTGACAAATATTTTCCTTCATGCACTTCAAAAATGTCCAACTTGTGCAACTTGTATCTTGCTCAATTTTTAACCTTTTTTAATGTTCTTGGACTTTTTAGAAAGCTCAAAGAGTCCTCTAAAGGCTCCTTTTGGTTTCGTCTCAATTGATTCTACCATGTCCAAGTTATGAGCTTTGAGATAAAATAACTTTTTGCGATTTTTTAGAAGGGCCTATAATGTATTGGCTCATATCTCTCGAATGGTGCATTTTTAGACTTGGCATGTGAGCGACAAAGTTGTAGAGAACTCAATTTCCTTCGAAATGAGCTTTGGATGGAAAGTTTCTGAGAAAGTATGAGAAAGATATGGTTGGTCAAAGTTCCGTTGACTTTCACCTAAAAACCCTATTTTTAGCAACTAAGGTTTTTGATGATTTTGGAGCTTTTCTTGATGAATCATGATCAAATATTGATCAAATTATGAATGATACTTAAAATTTAGGATGTTGACCAAAAATCAGGAACTTTGACTGTGATTTGACCATAGTTTGACTTTTAGGTCAACTAGTCGATTATTGATCGTTTGGGCCATTGAGCGAGCAGTCTTTTGAATCAAGGTTTGAAACTTGGCATGAGGGTACTTTGAATCATATGAGAGATCATGGAGTCCACTTGAGGTACCAGAAGTTCAAATTCTTTGATTAAATCAGAAACCCTAATTTAGAGGTTGTTGTTTAGGAGAGAGACTGCATGCTTTCTTCTTGTATATCTTTGATCATTTGAAACTCAGATTGACTGAAATATGAATAAATGTGATGGGGACTTCTTATATTTGAGGATGTAGATTCGCATGTGTGCTTGTTGGAATCTGAAAGTAGAAGAGGATTGAACACTAGAATACCCAAGAAATTTCCCTTGCTGAGATAGGGACTTTTGTAGAATATGGGCTTGAAGATGCCATCCAGGTATTTGAAAGTTGTCTGAGATGGGCTTAAAGATGCCATTCAGATGTGGACAAGATATTTGTCTGAAGAATATTCTTTTCAGACTGAGTTATATGCATTGATTGTATTTGAAGGGGAGATTTGAAATGAAGTAATGTCTCATGGAAGACTACCTGGAGAGGTTCCTGAACATGGTAGATCACTGGCCTAAAGAAGACAAAGATCGAGAAGAATTGTCTCGTAGAAGATTAATTGAGAAGCTCCTTGAAAGGGCAGTGGATGTCTTAGAATATGTAGGATAAATATGTGGAAGAAGATTACTTAGAAAGGTTGAGATATGTCTTAAACAAGACTACCTAGAAAGAATCATAGAAAGGATATTATATGTCTTAAACAAGACTAACCTAGAAAGGATCCTAAAAGGATACGAAACGTCTTAAACAAGACTACCTAGAAAGGCTCCTAGAAAGGATATGAAATGTCTTAAACAAGACTACCTAGAAAGGCTCCTAGAAAGGATATGATATGTCTTAAACAAGACTACCTAGAAAGGCTCCTAGAAAGGATATGAATCATGTTAGAAAAGATTACCTAGAAAGGATAAATGTCTTAGAGAAGACTACCTAGAAAGGCTCCTAGAAAGGATATGAAACATCTTAGAAAAGATTACCTAGAAAGGTTCCTAGAAAGGATGATCGATGTCAAGACTACCTAGAAAGGCTCCTAGAAAGGATGAGAAGTTCTTTGATTGTTTCTGAATTATCTTTGAAGAAAGACCTGGAATGAAGTTTCAGAGTTGTATTTGTCTTGAGTGTTGAGATTGAATCGTTGATACGATTGTATTTGCACCGCAATTGGATGGTAATATTCTTCTGATTATGAAATGACTTGAAAAGGAAAGATTAGTTTTATGCAATGTCGTGATGCATATATTGAGATTCTCGAAATAAACGAGAGTACTGTATGTTATGCATGTATTTATGAATGATGCAGGGATGGAGTATATAGTCGTAGCATATTAATAATTTTTGTATAGCGGCTGCTAGTTGAGAAAATAAATCTCTGTTTGCTGTTGGAGATAATGACAAGAGAATTCATGTCTTTCGTTCGATGATATCCAGCTGGGGATTTTTGGTCTTCGCTTGGGGATGAGAGTGACTTGAGTGATCTGATCCTGATGTATCTTGGGGACAAGAGAGATGAGTATATCATCCGACCAGATTTCTGTGCGGCAACTTAAATGGAAATAACAAGTTTGAATAAACCATGCTAGAGAAGAAGATTATGTTGGAGATATAAAATCCGTTGGGGAACCAAGTCTCTGTTAGGAAGAGATTGCTTGAAGATGACTTGCTATGTGGGGATATATTATGAAAACTGCTCTGTGGGGAATGTCCCCCGAGATTTTCAATTCTTCATTGCCCCTTATCTTTGAATACTTGTTGTTGAAAAACACTTGCGAGAGTATACCTTCCCCTGGAATCAATAGCTTGGTATTCTAGTGTTCAATCCTCTTCTACCCTTAGATTCCGACAGGCACACAAGCCAATCTACATCTTCTGGTAAAAGAAGATTGAACAGGTGCAGCTGTTATACCCCAAAATTTTCCCACCATATTTAGTCATATTTCAGTCCATCTGTCTTTCAAACGCTCAAAGATACACAAGAAGGAAACATAGTGTCTCTCTCCTAAACAACAGCCTCCAAACTAGGGTTTTGTATTTTTCAAAGTACAATCAGTTTCTGATATCTCAAGGATCCCATGGTCTCTCATATGCCTCGGAGAATCCTCGTGCCAATTTTCAAGCCCTGATTCAAAGGATTGCTCAGTCAATGCCCAAACGATCGATAATCGAATGGTTGACCTAAAAGTCAAACTATGGTCAAACCACACTCAAAACGTCTGATTTTTGTTCAACATCCTCATTATGAAGTATCATTCATCATTTGATCAAGTATTGATCATGATTCATCAAGAAAAAGTTCAAAAATCAACAAAACCTAAAAGTTTCTAAATTAGGGTTTTCTAGAAGAAAGTCAACTGAACTTTGACCAGCCATAACTTCCACATGGAACATCAGAAATTTCCCATCCAAAGCTCAATCTTAAGGAAATTGAATTCTCTACAACTTTGTTTCTCACATGCCAAGGCTAAAAATACTTCATTTAAGAGATATGAGCTAATACATTACACGTCCTTCTAGAAGATCTCAAAAAAATAGTTTTTTGTCAGGAGGAATATCATCACGATAAAATATCCAAATGGAAAAATGCTCCCAAAGTGGCTTGTAGAGGACATCTCGAGGTTTCCAAAAAGTCCTAGAACTCCTCCATATCTTTAAACTTGAGGGAGACATGCCTTGTCAAAGTTGGTCGATTTTAAAAGAAAAAATGTGAAGTAAAAGGCCTCAAAATGAATTTCTTTGCAAATAGGCCCATATTCTTAATATCCAATCTCCATCCTCATGATAAGTAGGGCCAAAAACCCAATTGCCAGGAAATTATTTGGTTTGTTTAATTTTATTTTGAATTTTTATTCATTTAAAAGTCAATGAAATTAAAAAATCAAAGATTTATGACGGAGATTTGTTTTGAATCTAATTCCCAACCATATCCAATCAAATAACCTCCATATTTTTTATCAAATTTCGTGCACATCAGGCTTGGTGAGATTAGATATGGTATTGATACAAAAATAGAAGCTTTGGATGCAAGTGTGTAAGATTGAAAAATCAAATATTTTCTATTCAAGGCAATGTGTTTTTTTCCACCTATCTTGACCTAATACACTCTCTATAAATACCACATGATAGTCAAACCCTAGAGGCACGTGGAGATTGCAAGAGAACAAGGATTCAAAGCTTGCAAAAATCTCAAGAAGCTTGAAAATCTCGTACTCAAAGTTGCAGCCCCTCTCAAGTCTAAACAACCCTTCAAATCGTCTCTCAAGGTAGTATAGAATACGAGTATACCATTATTAAGGTCCCATGACATGTAAAGTTCTTGCATCTTATTCATACTATTCATGCCATTCTTGAATTCCGGTTTGTCATGTTTTAACGTACTAACTTTGAATCTAATGATTTGCATGAGTTCCTGATATTGTTTAGGACAGGATAATACCGTTGGAACAAAGCTTTAACGTTATGAATCAAAGTCACCATTGTTAGGGCATAGGTGAAGAAGCTTTTCG
This sequence comes from Vicia villosa, assembly GCF_029867415.1. Classification (NCBI taxonomy): domain Eukaryota; kingdom Viridiplantae; phylum Streptophyta; class Magnoliopsida; order Fabales; family Fabaceae; genus Vicia; species Vicia villosa. Next base: position 207,758,976 of record NC_081180.1, on the reverse strand, counting down.
GGTTCATGTTTGTGGACATCCTAGTGCCAAACCGGTGCTATATTCGTGTTTAGGAGATAGTTTCGAGTCCATAGGGGTTATCCTCGTTGTCGTTTGATTCTTGTATGCAGGTGTTGGATTTCGCAGATTTATCTATGGAGATGATATGGATGAAATCGTGGCTGAATCGCGTCTATTCCGTAGCAAATAATGTGACGTTCAGAGGTGAAAGATGATGAACAGTGGTTGGACTTGTTGATCCCACGCGCAACCCTCTCATTGGGCGGTCAATGAATGCAGTTTTCTCTCTCCGTTTCCATTGGATTGTTCAAGTGGCGTGGGCCCCACAGTTTGACTATCCATTTGATTTAGTTTTAATATTTAATAATTATGAATCATCTTAATGTCAGCAAGCGAATTTGGATGGGTTGGCAAAGTTCTTCATACCAGGGTTCGATACCCAGGTGATGTATGTTTTAGTATTTCTTTTTTATTCCATAGTTCCTCTCCAGATCCAATGCCTTCAGCCAATGTGCGTTTCTTCATACCAGGGTTCGATACCCAGGTGATGTATGTTTTAGTATTTCTTTTTTATTCCATAGTTCCTCTCCAGATCCAATGCCTTCAGCCAATGTGCGCTCATGGTATGTCCTACATCTCCACCAATGGATCATTGTTAAAACTTAATCTGACGCTCCCAGACGCATGACCACCATACACCTCCATGAAACCAACAACACCTGATCAGAGCTAAGTGTTTTAATATATTTTATTTTATTATTAATTTGTTTTGTCTTTATTATTTAGTTTTCTACCCTTTTTTTTAATAAAAGATATTTTAGCCAATTCTTTTAAAACCTCTTTTTTTCATACAAAAATAATTTTACCAATTTAATTTAAATTAATAATTTTAAATTAATTAGTGTTGGGTTTCTAATTAGTTTTTTTATTATTATTAAATTAATTATTTTTATGTTTTAAATTCTGATTTTATTTTGGTCAACTATTCTTCACCATGATTACTGATCACTGTTCTCCCCTAACCCTAAAAATTCCATTGTTGGTAGGTGTTGCCCATTAACCCAGTTTAGGTTTTTACTTATTTATTTCTTCTGTTAACCCTGGTTAACTTTTGTACCTTTCAGGGTTTACCTTTTGCCTTGTCTTTTATTTGTTTGCCTAAAAATATTACCATTTTAATTTTTGATCTGTTACATTATAATTGTTGAGATCTTTAATGCACTAACACTTCTCTTCTTCGCGCCTACTTTTCAGGGTTAATCAAAGATTCTCCGACTACGCGCCATGCCAGATCAAAAAAGCTAAGTTTCTTATTCATTTCTTCATTTATTTTAATTTTAAAATTGGATTTGCTTCAACTGTCAATGAATCTCTCCTACACTCACTTTTATTTATTTTCTATTTAATTCTCAGATGATCAGAGTCAACCAAGGGTTCAAGGAAGATCAAGGCATTCGAAGATGTTTTTGCTGATTATTGGTCCCTCTTATCTTCTGCCTTTGTCTTTTAATTTCCCCCATCCCCGCAGGTGTTTATTGTAATAGCGTAGGATTTTTTATTTTCCTGCCTTTAATTTCTGCAATTTTAAACTGCGTGGTTAGTAATCTTAGGGAGTGTAAGCCTTGAACAGAATTAGGATAACTAATTACAAGATAAATAATTGAACTTAATCACACAATTGATGCACACACACACCTTTAGGGTAATTCCTCTTGTTGATTGTTGCCTTATTAAATGGTTGCCTTAATTTTGTTGCCTAAAAATAGTCAAGTCCCTCGATTCCGAGGATACCTAAAGCAATGTTGCCTTCAAACCTATTGAAACTCCCCCGAGGTTGCCTTATGAAAAGTGATTGTCCCTATTGCTAAGGTATCCTCGCATGATGCCTAAAAAGATAAAATGAGTATTATATCCTTCCCTTAGACTACTTGCCCTCTTTATGGCAAGGGACAGTCTTATGGCAAACGATTACTCTCGATGACCCTTAAACATCCAATTGAAAGACTTCCTGCCCTCTTATGGCATGGATAGATCCTTTCGCCTGAAAAGCTAAAAGAACATTTTTAAACTTAGGGTAGGTGCTCCTGATTTCTTGCTCTATTCGAATTCAAATTCAAAAATTTCAAAATCTTTTCCCACTTCTTTTCAAAGAATATTTTTAAAGAGACTACACTTATTTACAAGCTAAAGTTCTTATTCAAAATTCTATTCACACCCTACTTTTCAAACAATTCAAACATTTTGAAAACAAAGTGAGGCAAGCAATTAAGAGCCCATGGATAATCAATGATGCAAAGGGTCCCTTACACCTTCCCTTTGTATAACTTACCCCCCGAACTCAAAATCTTTAAAAGGTCTTTTCTGTTCTTTTAGCCTTTCTTAATTGGATAAAATAAAAGTCGGCGGCGACTCTTGCTATCCGCACATTTCTAATAAAGTCAGTTCACGGTATTACAGGAACGTTGGTGTATCTTGTTATATTTCATCGTCAGTGGTATGTCGATGTACTTTTTCATACCTTCAATGGAATGTTGGTATATTTTATTGTCAGTGGTACGACGGTATATCTCTTTTCTACCCTCAGTGGAACGTTGGTAGCTCACCTTCAGTGGAACGTTGGTGTATATTGTTATTTTCATCGTCAATGTTAAGTTGATGAAATTCTATTCATATCATCAGTGGAATGAAGATGTGTTTTCTTTTAGTGAAGGATTGGTATCTTTAATTCTCTATTGAAAGGCGATATATTTTCTCATCCCCATTGAAAGAGGATGCATTCCTTCTCAACCTTCTTTGAAATTCGGTGTATTTTCTCATCCCCAGTGAAAGGTGATGTTTTAACCTCTCTGGTGCAAAAATATTTTCCCCTGGAAAGTTTCTTTCGCCAGCAAAATCTCATTTCTCTAACAAAGTCGTGTTTCCCCAGTGGAATGCTTCCCGCAAGACTTTTGTTTTCCCCAGTGGTGTCTTGTTTCCTTATTATGTCAGATGGATTCATAAAACAATTCATTCCATCTTAGGATCAAAAATTGTGTTTTATATATTTAAGTCTCTTCGATCGCGTCGAAACTAAGATTTCCAATACTCGTATCTCCGGATAGAAGAATCTTAAATAGGGGCATCTGTCATACCCCAATTTTTTACCCTAAGATCACACATCATTTGCATATCAATCACCAATCAAGAGTTTCAACTTAAAACGCTGCTTGTGGTGTTGTGCTTAATTCATCTGTAAGGGTATCATCGAACACCAATGTTTTTTTAGTTTGTATATGTTTTACTAACCAAAATACCAAAATATTGCTTTGTGCTTTTGCATGTTTGTGTTTTGCAGGTACCAAGTCAAAATATCCATCAAAAAGGCATTTTTCAACTTTCTTCAGCAAGCAATCGATTGCACAAAGAGAGCAATCGATTGCACCAACTTGATTTGCACCAGATTTGCATTATGCTTTTTGTGTAATCGATTGCACCAAAACATCAATCAATTGCACCAACTGTTTTTTCACTAATTTCAGACAGCGCAATCAATTGCACCAATGCTAAAATTTGAAGAATGAAGGCAAATTTCAACTTTTAAGGTTGATGACATCATTTGCAAGTGTGGGAAGCATGACTTAGTTCTTATATTTGATTTCCTACATCATCTTATCATAAGCCCTCATGTGATGACATCAAGACCCTTGGATCATAATTTTGGCTCCAAATCCACTTACCAAACCTAAATCTATTTTCCAATCCTTACTCCAAACCACCAATAATCCCAAGCCTAAATCCTATAAATAGAGACTTTCCCCTCTCCATTTCTCAAGCTTTGAAAGCCAAACAAACTCTTGCTCTTTCTCTTCTCATCTCTCCCAAACCCCTCACTCAAAGCTCTCTTCTTCTTTCAAAAAAGTTAGTGAGTTACATCTTGAACCTCACTAACTTTGAGCTAAACCTTCATCTAAACACTATTTTCTTCATCAACTGTGAGAGATCAAGGCTTGTGGTTGTGTGTTCTTGAAGAAGATTCAAAGTTTGTGAAAGATTTGGTAAAATTCCAGTTCCTTCCATAATTCAAGATGTGATCCATTATGGTTAATGTTTGATGCACCTTTGGTGCTACATTGCTGAGTTTTGCTTGCTTACTTGATACATTTTTGTGCACAAATTGATCCAAGATCACAAGGTGTTTGGTTTTATGTTTAAACGAGTTTTTTCCCTTTGCTTTGCTGTTTTTTCTCTAAATTCAGGCAGTGCGATCGATTGCACCAAAACAACAATCAATTGCACGCTGACAGAATTCTGTTTTTTGCCTTTTTAAAGCTTGTTTTGGTTCTAACTCTTCTTCTACTCCATTTTTTTATATTTTCTTTGAATCACAAGTTAGAGGCCTAATTTCTCTCTAATATTAATGGACTTAGGGCGTTGATAGTATGAGAATCCAAATCCGCCATATTAAGTGATTGAAATTTTGGATGAAAGGAGCTTTTGAATATGGTTCCATCTTTTATTTCTTTTTATTTTGATCAATGAAAGTCTTTGATACCTTGAGAATTCTTATGGATTCTTGGTAAAGACTATATCGCTACCTATTTTCTTTTCGTGCGGTATTGCTTTTGGAGAGTGATCTATATATCACTTCTCTCACATGCATTAGCACATAAAGTTTTGACCGGCCTCGTTGAAGGGAGATTTCTACATAAATCACTTGGCGATCTGCTTAACATAGCGCAATATTTCGTGTCCCGAATAAAAAGATCAAGTATGGAAGAGAATTGTATGCGTTTGATTTAAGACTTATGGAAGTTTGTCGTGTAGTCTCTATGATTTTATCAAGCTTCTGATAAACTTCCGTTAACTTCCAAGAACATCCAAGAACAATTGACTTTAATTTCCTCACTTTATTATATTGCTCTTTAAATTTCTCGCTTTATTGCTTTATTTTATCACTTCATCATGTTTATGTTTCAGCCATTCTCTCTTTGTCCATTTGGACACTATGTTCATGTTTCCGCTATTTTTTTTTTGTCCAGTTGGACCATACTCTATTTTTATGCTAAAACACTAATAAATAATAAAAATCTAAAAAACGTTTAAGGCCCTATAGACTATTGGTTACTATCCCGGGCATTTTGGAGATTTGGACTTATAGACTTAGTACCTCTGGACCCTATGATTTTGTTGGTACTCTGTCGTAATTATGTCGGGTTGGTTTTGGATTGTTGTCTGTTTGTGTGTGCAGGTATTTCCTTGACAGTCCTTGATGGTTAATTCCAAGGCATTGAGATAAGGATTTTACCCGAAAACAACCGTTACTCTGCCCGATTTTCGTCAGAATTTTAATGTGCTTAATGCAAAGTGGTGCTAAAATAATAAGTTCATCTGGATCCCCAAGTGGTAATGTGTTGGTATATTTTTGATAGTCCAAAGGATGGGAAATATACCTTGACTCTTAATGTTAAGGGTTGGCATCTTATTTCGGTTAGACCGTTTCTTTCCTTAGCTTTTATTTTATGAATTAGGATAGCCTCTTCATCTCCTCCCCGTCTTAGATTTTCAAAATCTTCTCCCTTTTTCAAAAACCTTCTTATGTTTGCAATGTTTGCAACCTTTTTTAAAACCTTTTTTAAAACCTTTTCTAAAAAAATATCTTTTACCCCACGATTTTGAAATTTATTGATATAATGAGATCTTTTCCACATGAGAGAGCTAGTGGCATACTCGTTGATTTCCACCCGAGTTGGAGCCCTTCTTTAATTTCCGATGCAAAGAATTCATTTGTTCTCATGCTCAAGATCAATGGTTCAGTATTCTCTCCGACAATGATAAAGTGTTTATTCCCTTTAAAAATCGTTTCCCTTTATAGTGGAACCACATAAGGTGTGACTTCTCCTTTACACCGAGGAGGTATGTACGCACAAAGCTTAACGCTTTGCCGAGCTTATTTTAAAAATAAAACAAACCATTTTAAGCACACATGACACATATTTTCAAAAAGGTTCCTGTGTGTAGCAACTTGCCCAGAAAATAAAGACTTTTAGAGTCGCCACCTATTATGAAGGGCGAATAGGAAACCCTACGCAGTTAAGAGATTCGGGGTAAGTTATTATAATCAGGCCGAGGGAAGGTGTTAGGCACCCTCAATCCTTTCCTAAGGTTTGATCTTAAAATAAAGGTTTATGGATAAACATTAAGGTTTAATAGCTAAAGAAGTGAATAGGGTGAATATTGAGATTTGGACTGAATGGAGGTTTTAGGGAAGGGGACTCGCCTTGGTTATCCAAGTGCCTACGTATCTCCTTATGGAGAATCAGAGTCAACTTAGTTCGGGGACAGGGTTGTACGCCTTTGAATTTGATGTGACATGGTTTTAAGGCTTTTTGAATGGTCTATCGTAGTTTTGAGTTTTGTGGTTTGCAAGGCATTTTGAATTGCCTTATTCGCAGTATTGCAGGGATGAAAATCCGTAGTTTTGGAGGAGTGTTTTAAGATTTGGGCGTACAACCCTGATTTGATATGTCACTGTTAGATGTGATGATCAATAGATTTGATCATTATAGTTAACGGATTATATGGGGTATTGCTGGTTACTCTGATCGATAGATTCGATCGTCGCAGGCAGCAAATAAAATGTATTTTAAATTTCATATTTTTTTTATCTCTTGTCTAATGCGACTAATAGATTTAGTCGGGTCGAGAAGAGCATTAATTAAGGGTTAATGTTTTCTTTGCCAATTGGGCAATGGGATTGGGCAAACCCTAATGCCTGGATCGACTAGGGTTTTGTTGTTTTTAACAATTAAAATTAATTAAATAGATAAAATCGATATAATCGAAATAATCGGAAAAATATTCTATTCCTAGTTATTAGACTAACCCTAATTATATTATCCTAGCGCGCGCTGCATTGAATCAAGAGATAGCATTCTTGTTAAAAAAATAAATGTAAATGGACTGGCTGGGATTCGAACCCATGCCTTATATATATGCGTCTCTCCTTTACCAATTTATCTGCGCTTTTCATCTGCTTAATAACCATACGAAATTGAAGAAATATTAAAAGTATCAAAAGTTGTGCAAAGTCAAAGAAACTGTCTGCCTGGGTCCCACGTCCGCATGTGCAGCCAATCAGAATGCGAAGGCGTTTGGTCTCTTTGACCTACCAACTACACAGTTCCACGCACGCTGGAAAGAGAAAGAGAGAGGACCCCACAATTGACTGGCGAATGAGCGTTGAGGATCCTGCCACGTCACTGATCAGCAAATACCCTAGGAACTGAACTCATGGGCTCCCTCTCCAGCGAGGCTTCATCTTCTCCGGCAAGAAGGTTTTCGAACCCTGCAAAATAGCACCGAAACACAAACAAGCTCTGCCCAGATCCGCTAAATCGCATGCCACGAGTTCAATGGGATGCTTAGTTTCCACCAATAATTGTCGTAGCTATGAGAACGAGGTTGCACAGGTGACGCGCCCTAACCATGGCACACCGCCGTTCCTGCATCCAAGCTCTTGAACGACGAGTCTAAATCGTCCCAAACATCATCATAAGAAGTAATATGTATGTAAAATCAAGCAACGATGCAAGAAAACCAGAGTTCAAGTTTTAAGGAGATATGCAAACCGGAGATGATGGGAGAAGGCATTTGAGCGTGCATGGTGCTTCAGTGATGGTATGGTCGTATTCCCAGAGTCCTCAGGAGTGTGGTTGAATGCTCTAAAATCGCTGTAACTTGCTGGAGGCGATTAGAGTTCTTGCCCTAGTGTGGAAGGATTTTTTTCTCTCTTGAAAAACCTTATTCTCTTGGCCCTCCTTTTCGTCCCCCCTGTTCCTTCTGAATTCTTTAGAATATATATCACTTCTATTAGGGTTTAATCTTTTTGGAAAAACTATCAAGTAATTATTACCATGGAAATTGAAAGAAGATTTTGTATTAAATCTTTCTAATTTAGAACAATATGCTATTCCATGCATCTTTTTCATTTAATCTTGGCCCTTGGTTCATATTTGGATTTGATTTGACTTAATAAAAAGAAATATCATCATATAATTATTTTAGGATTTTATTTGACTTTTATTTCAAATTAAATGAATAAAATCAAATAAAAATAAAATAATATTACAAGGACAAATATATTGGACCAATGGACCTCTCTTGGGCTTATTACCACGTGGACAATTCAAAATTATAGGCCCAATACTTAGGAAAATGGATTTTGTTCACTTAGAGTTTCATGCATTTCTTGGAATTCGACCAACATGTGCGCATCATATCTCCCTCCATTTTAATCATATGCATGCTTTCTAGGACTTTTAAGAAAGCGTAAAGAGTCATCTAAATGACCTTTTTGATTTCATCTCAATTGAAGCTTCCAAGCTCAAGTTATGATCTTTGACCCAAAAGATACTTCTTATTGACTTTTTGGAGGGCCTATAATGTTTTTGTCCATATCTCCCATATGGTTCCTTTCTTGATTTTGGGCCCAACGTCAAAGTTGTAGAGAATGAAATTTCCTTGAGAATAGACTTTGGTTGGACAATTTCTGACAAACCATGTGAGAGTTATGACCGGTAAAAGTTGAGTTGACTTTTTAGTTAAAACCCTAATTTGAACCTTTGATTGGGAGAGAATGACTTGAGTTTAACCATTGAGCCTTGAACCCTTGAAGATGAAATAAGACGGGCAAATTTTGGGGTATGACACTGTGGAGTACCACAGATATGAGGGGTGCTTAAAACCTTCCCCTTGTATAATCAACACCCATACCTAAGATCTCTTTTAGTTTTAAAAACAAACTTTGGGTTTTCTTCATTCTTTTCCCTTTTCCTTTGGAAATATTAAAGCGCGGTGGGGACTTTCACTGCAATATTGAGTCGAGTCAATATAATGGCTTCGATCTTAGATTTCCCCCGCTACATATTCTATTACATTTTGCTACTATTATATTTTAGCCAAACATAAATGCCAATCAGCCAATAAAAACAACAACAGTATTGATTACAGGCAATTGAATAAGGTAACAATCAAGAACAAGTATCCACTTCCAAGAATAGATGACTTGATGGATCAATTTGTTGGTGTTTTTTGTGTTAAGTAAGATTGATCTAAGGTCGGATATCCATCAGATTAAAGTGAAAGATGAGGATATGCAAAAGACGGCTTTCAAAACACGTTATGGACATTATGAGTATTTCGTGATGCCCTTCGGTGTTACTAATGCGTCGGGAGCATTTATGGAGTACGTGAACCGTATTTTTCATGAGTATCTGGATCGGTTTGTGGTGGTGTTCATTGATGATATTTTGATTTATTTTAAATCAGAATCAGATCATGCTCATTATTTGCAGTTGGTAGTGCAAGTGTTGAAAGAAAAGAAGATGTATGCTAAGTTGTCCAAGTCTGATTTTTCGTTGAAAGAAGTTAGTTTTCTTGGTCATGTCCTTTCAGGTGATGGTATTGTCGTGGATCCGTCTAAAGTTGATGCTGTGTTGAGATGGCAGACTCCTAAGTCGGCTACCGAGAGTAGAAGCTTTTTGAGATTAGGAGGTTATTATAGAAGGTTCAGTGAAGGATTCTCTAAGTTGGCACTTCCATTGACTAGGTTGACTTGTAAGGGTAAGGCTTTTGTGTGCGATCTTCAATGTGAAGAGAGTTTTATCGAGTTGAAGCAGAGATTGACGTCGGCACCGATTTTCATATTACTTAATCCGGAAGAATCACTTATGCTTTATTGTGATGCTTCTAATATGGGTTTATGAGGTGTGCTCATGCAAAATGAAAAAGTTATTGCTTGTGCGTCAAGACGGTTGAGAGTTCGTGAGAAGAACTATCCTACACATGATTTAGAGCTTGCTGCCGTTGTGTTTGTATTGAAGATTTGAAGGCATTATCTTTATGGTTCTAGATTTGAAGTATTTAGTGACCATAATAGTTTAAAGTATTCATTTGATCAGAATGAGAAGAATGTGAGGAAACGAAGGTGGTTAGAGCTGTTAAAGGACTATGACTTCAGTTTGAATTAACATCCAGGAAAAGCTAATGTTATGGCTGATGCTTTAAACCGAAAGAACTTGCATTTGTCGGCAATGATGGTTAAGGAATTGGAATTGATTGAGCAATTCAGAGATATGAGTTTGGTATGTGAAGTGACACCTAAGAGTGTTAGGTTGGGTATGGTAGAGATTAACAACGATTATCTGGATAGTAGCAAGGAGGCTAAAATGTTAGATGTGAAGTTGGTAGATTCGATGGTTAGAATCGATCAATCTGAGGATAGTGACTCTAAGTTTGATGTGCAAGGTGTGTTGAGATTCCGTAATCGAATTTGTATTCCTGATGATGTGGATTCAAAGAGAGCGATTCTTAAGGAAAGTCACAGAAGTCATTTGAGTATTCATCAAAGAGCTACTAAAATCTACCAAGACTTAAAGAATTTGTTTTTGTGGCCTGGGATGAAGCGATACATAGCATAGTTTGTGTATGCATGTTTGACTTGTCAGAAATCGAAAGTTGAACATCAAAAGCCTGCAGGGTTAATGCAACCGTTAGAATTTCTAGAATGGAAATGGGATAGCATTTCAATGGATTTTGTGAGGGTTTTACCTAATACCGTGAGAGGTCATGATTCGATTTGGGTGATCATTGATAGGCTTACGAAGTCGTCTCATTTGTATCTATTATCATCACATATCCAGTTTCTAAGTTGGCGGAGATTTAAACCAATGTGATTGTTACGTTGCATGGTGTTCATTTGTGTATTGTTTTAGATAGATATATGAGGTTCACTTCAGAATTTTGGAAAAGTTTGCAAGGAGAACTAGGTTCTAAGTTGAGGTTGAGTTTGGCGTATCATCCTCAGATAGATGGTCAGACGAAGGGGACGATTCTGTCTTTGGAGGACTTGTTGAGAGCTTGTGTTCTTAAGCAGGGAGGTACGTGGGATACATATTTTCCATTGATCGATTTCACTTACAACAATAGTTACCATTCTAGTATTGGAATGGCGTCGTTTGAAGCATTGTATGGTCGGAGATGTAGGACTCCATTGTTTTGGCATGAATCTAGTGAGAGTGTAGTTCTTGGACCAGAGATTGTTTAAGAGACTACTGAGAAGGTTAAGTTGATTCGTGAGAAGATTTGGAATTTCAAGCGGGTGATCATGTGTTTTTGAGAGTCATGCCGATGACCGGTGTGGGGCGATCATTGGAGTCTAAGAAGCTCACTCCTCGTTTTATTTGACCGTATCAGATTTCAGATAAGGTTGGAAATGTAGCGTATAGAGTGGCGTTAACGCCGAAGCTTTCGAATTTGCAAGACATGTTTCATTTGTCGCAACTTTGGAAGTATATTTCTCATCCTTCTCATGTGATTCCTATGAATGATGTGCAAGTATGGAATAATATCAAGGTGGAGAATATGCCGATGAGGATTGAGGATCTCGAGATGAAGACACTTAGAGGAAAAAAGATTGTTTTGGTGAAGGTAGTTTGGTTAGGAGCTACCGGAGAGAGTTTGACATGGGAATTGGAAAGCAAGATGCAAGAGTCTTATCCTGAGTTATTTGATTGAGGTAAATTTTCAACGACGAAAATATTCTAAGTGGGGGAGAGTCGTAACCACCGTTTTTATTTACATGTTTTATTTTAATGTGTTTTATGTGAATTATTTATTTGATTATGTGTTAATTGTGTGTTTAATTGATTTTGTGTTACTTATTGGGAATTATTAGTAAATAGCATAAGTTAGTGATTTTATTAGTTATTGGGCCTAAGATAGAATTACTAATTGAGAGGTGCTAATTAGAACCCATTAGAAATTTGAGAGTTAGTAAGAGTTTAAAAAAATATGAGAATTGAGGGGAGTAGAAATTTAGAGTCATTTTGGTGAAAGAAGAGAAGAAGAGAAGAGAAGAGGAGAAAGCTTGGTTGAAGAGTAGATTTGTCTTCAATCTAAACCCAAGGTAACGGTGGGATTCTTTCATGATAAAGGGTTGTATGATGATAATTAGGGTGGAATAGATTGTATGTGTAGTAGCCTTCATAATCTTTTGATTTCAAATACATGATCTCTTCATCTAGGAAGTCATCTTGCAAGGACTCGTCGTCATCAATGGGTTGATAAGCCAAATTATAAGCTAAAACTCTCCCTTAGATACCTTTTTGGGCATGATATTGGATGTCGTCCTCTGATAATAACATCTGCCAGTGGGCAATTCTTCCGGTCAAATCAGGATTTTCAAATAGGTATTTGATCGGATCCATTTTGGATATGAGATATGTCGTATGGGTCAACATGTACTTCGTTAGCCACCGAGCAGCCCATACAAGAGTGCAACAAGTTTTCTCGAGTAGTGAATATCTTGTTTCATAGTCGGTATAGTTTTTGCTCAAGTAATAAATGGCATACTCTTTTCTACCAGACTTGTCTTACTGACCCAGGACATAGCCAATAGAATCTTCAAGCACAGTCAAATAAATGATCAATGGTCTTTCTTCCACCGGAGGGCTCAAAATTGGAGGTTACATCAGGTATTCTTTGATATCATCAAAAGCTTTCTGACATTCTTTCGTCCATTTACATTCTTGGTCCTTATGGAGAAGCTTGAAGATTGGTCCATAAGTTACAATCATGTGAGAGATAAACCTGGAGATGTAGTTCAACCGTCCAACAAAATCCTTTGACCTTTTTTTCTATTTTTGGTGGAGGCATTTCTTGAATAGCCTTGAATTTTTCGGGATCAACTTCAATACCTCTTTGGATGATGATGAAACCCAAGAGTTTTCCAGAGCGGACACCAAATGTACACTTGCTTGGATTCAGACGAAGCTTATACTTTCTCAAACATTGGAACAGCTTCAGTAAGTGCCCCACATATTCTTCTTCTGATGCTGACTTGGTAGTCATGTCGTCTACATAAACTTCCATTTCTTTGTGAATGATATCATGAAAGAAATTTGTCATGGCTCTTTCATAAGTTTCCCCAGCATTTTTCAAACTAAACAGCATCACACAGTAACAAAACGTGCGCCAAAGCGTGATAAAAGCATTTTTCTCCATAACTTCGGGCGCTATCATAATTTGATTGTAGCCAGAGAATCCATCCATGAATGAGAAGCCATTAAATTTAGCAGTGTTATCCACCAACATATCAATATGTGGTAACGGGAAATTATCTTTCGGACTAGCTTTGTTCAAATATCTGTAATCAACACACATTCTAACTTTTTCGTCCTTCTTGGGAACACACACTATGTTAGCCAACCATTGATGTGACGACGAAAGCGGCAGTGATTTGCTTCGGAACCTCTTCTTTGATTTTTTCTACCATATCTGGGTGAGTTCTTCTCAAATTCTGCTTGACGGGCGGACATTCTGGTTTCAGTGGTAATTTGTGCTCTACAATATTGGTATCCAACCCAGGCATATCTTGATAGCTCCAAGCAAAGGCATCCACATAATATTTCAACAGTTAAACTATTCTCTCCTTGACGCTTGTTTCTAACAATGCCTTAATACACGCTTCTCTTTTCCATTCTTCAGTACCCAGATTGATTACCTCCTAAGGCTCTTTGTGCGGCTCGAAGATCTTTTTCTCGTGCTCAAGTAGACGGGTGATATCTTCAGGGGTTTCTTCACTACTTTTTTCCTTAACTTCATACATGGGGTATTCAAAGTTAGGAGAGGGCCTAGGATCATTGTTTTCAATGGGTTTATCAAGAAATAATATGCGCATGATTTATGTTTTTTTTAGGAACAGATAAAAATGCAAGAGTGTATGTGCAAATTTCGAAAAACTATTTTTTGATTGTTTTTATTAGGAATTTTAGGTGTTACCATTTTCTGCAAAAGATAAACGATAATCAAAGTGGAAGAAAAAATTGCTCTTTTATTAATGATTTGAAATAAAGCCCTACACAAGTTCACTTTTTTCTTGGGTAGAACAAAAAGAATTATTTAAAACATCCTGACACAACACTCTTTCGCCTTGGACAGAGCGAAATGATTTTAAAAATACAAAAAATTACTTAGAATCATGAACAACAGAAGAAATGTTGACGGAGGTCCAGTTGGAGTTAGCCCCTCCCCGCGTCACAAAGCTTGAACATTCTGGAACATCTTCAATGATAACGGCTATGTATTGATTATATGGATTGATGTAGCCAGCACTTTGAAAGGTCTCATGCAGAGTCTTGTTGTAGCTTGCAGATGTAGGTTCCTTCCCTTTTGACTTCTGAGATATGAATCCTAGACCACTCTTGTTCTTGTTGGTGGGAAGCTTAATGACTTGCCCCCAGCCTTCATATGATCCCCAGGCAACTACCTCTTGGGCATCTTTCCAGGATGAAATAGATGCACCAGCTTTCTTTTCGTGCACAGGATTGACAATTTATAATGCCTGGAACTGAGGAGATAGTTGACTGAAGAACATAGTTTGCTCTCTATAAACAGTAATCAGTTTGTCTTTCATAGGGAGTTTCAACATTTGGTGAAGAGTGGATGTGATAGTTCCAGCACTGTGGATCCAAGGCCTTCCCAACAAACAGTTGTAAGCGGGATAGATATCCATTATCTGAAAAGTGATTTCAAAATCATGAAGTCCAGTGCAGATAGGAAGATCAATCTCTCCAATCACAATGCATTTTGAACCATCGAAAGCTTTCACAACAATACCATTCAGCCTTATAGGTGCCCCTTAATAACATAGCCTCCCCAGGGTGCTTTTGGGCATGACATTTAAGGATGAACCAGTATCAACTAGTACATTCGTTAGGGTAACCTCTCCATATTTCATGGATATGTGTAAGGCATGATTGTGCCCTAGACCTTCTTGGGGAAGTTCTTATTGTAGCAACCTTCCCTAAAATAAATTAGCTTTTAGAGTCGCCACCTATTCTACCAGGGCGAATAGGAAACCCTACGCAGTTAAGAGAATCTGGGTAAGTTATTATAATCAGGTCAAGGGAAGGTGTTAGGCACCCTTAACCCTTTCCTAAGGTTTTGAGTTAAGGCAGAGGTTTTATGGCTAAATGTTAAGGTTTAATAGATAAGGAAATGAATAGGGCGAAAAGTGAGATTTTACTGAATTGAGGTTTTGAGGAAGGGGAATCGCCTTGTTGCCAAGTGCCTACGTACCTCCTTATGGAGGATCAAAGTCTACGTAGTTTGGGGAAGGGTTGTACGCCTTAGAATTGTTTATGAAGTTGTTTTGAAGTTATTTTGAATTACCTATCGTAGTATTAGAAATCCGTAGTTTGCAAGGTATTTTGAATTAGCTTATTGCAGTGATGAAAATCCGTAGTTTTGGTTTGAAAGAGTGTTTTAAATGGCGTACAACCCCGATTTAATATGTTACCATTAGTTGCGATGATCAATAGGTTTGATCACCATAGTTAACATATTGAATGAAGGATTGCTAACCATTCTGATCGATAGATTCAGTTATCACGAATAGCAAATGAGTGTGTTTTAAATCATTTATATTATTAATTTTATTGTTACCCCTCATAATTAATAGATTTGATTATTAATTGATAACGAATTGAATATGCTAATCATCGTAACGAATAGATTTTGTTAAAACCATTTAGCAAAATAAGTTTATTTGAATTATATTAATTAAATAATTAGATTATTAACCGTTGCGATCGATTAATATGGTCAAAACGAATAATAAATGAAATCCTAATATTTTGGCCAAATGGCCAGTGGGATTGGGAAAACCCTAATGCATTGATGAATTTCTCTAAGGCCTTTTTTTGTGATTTTTATAATTATAGTTGATTAAAATAAATTAAAATCGAATAATCGAGATAATCGGGGAAAATCCTAACCCTAGTCATTAACCTAATCCTAATTTTACTATTTTAATTCTAATTAAGTAAATTAATTAAATTAAACCTAATTATCTAATATTTAAAATAAATAAATAAAATAAAAATATTAATATAGAAAACCTGGTTTTTTATCCTGTGTGGTTGGCCTTTAGGGTCTATGGTGGTTCTTAAATCCTAATGCATTGGATCTGAGCAGCTTGTAATCCAACGGCTGTTGAGGGGAGTGCACCGTGACCACGCATGTATTAGAGGCGCTGGATCTGCAAGCTTTGTTAATGCAAAAAATAAAGAAAAATAACACGTTGCTCGCGGGGATCGAACCCCTGTTTGGATTGTGATACGTATATGCCCTTTGCCATTCGCTCCATGTTCGCTTGCTGATAACAAATTGAAGTGCATCATAGATAAACCCTCAAACGACGTCAATGCTTTTTTAAAATAAAATCAGCGCACCCTACCGTGTTGTCTCGCTCGTGTTTTTTTCTGAAACTAGAAGACCTTTGGCAACGTTTTATGTATGTTTCCATAACCCCTATAAATTTGAATCTCACAAAAGACAACAAATAAATAAATTCCAAAGACATGGATCGATTGTAAATTTCCCCCTGAATCCAATGGTGACCATGGTTTGGGCCAATTTTCCCTAATTAAAGAATCCCCAATTTCTAGGAATTGGTCTTCAAACTGATCCATCCTTCCCATTCCTTCAGAAGGTGAACCATGAAAAAGTTGTTCGTTATGGAGAGGAACAATGTTTATCACAGCAGGAGCAGTGATCATAACAGCTTGAGGGATTATAGTTTGTTGAGCAGGAATTTGTTGCCCATCCAATTGGAAATCCATCTCTATTCTGTATGGCCTAGTGCTCGTAGGATTCGATACCGGAATTGCAGGAATCTGAGGAGTCTCGACTTCGGAGATCACAATAGCTTGAGCTTAGTTGATGTCTGATTCTGAGCAGCCATCAGGTCTTGAACCATAGATGTCAATCATTCAATACCAGAGCATAAGACAACAACTTCCTATTGCCATTCTTGATCATTAACTATATTGTCTTCCATTCCCCGACGACTATTGGCGCGAGTATTATACTCGTGCGTCAGCTTGACTTTCTCCTAGGAGAGAAGGGAGGAATAAGACTTTGACTTAGAAGTGAATGTGATATGATGCATGCAATGCAAAATACTTTTTGTTTTTAATTTTTCAAAGTATCTCAAAATATCTTGTAAGGATTTATTTAAGAACTTGCAAATATAAACACTATATAGGAACTTGAAGAAGAAATTTTCATCCATTAATAATAAGGGACAAAGCATCCTTGGTACATATAAAGGGACAAGTGTCATCGAGGAACAATCGAGGGTCATCGAGGGTCATCGAGGGTCATCGAAGTACCAATTTTCTCAAGAGTTTACAAGGGGACAAGGGATGCCTAAGATATAAAATACTTTAAAGAGTTACAAGATAGAAACAAGAAAATTAGTAAAATCCTAGAGTGATCATCAAAGCTCAATGAGAAGTATCCATGTCATCGTGAGTCTTCTTCTTCTTCACCTTAACCTTTTCAAGTTTCTCAATGATACTCTTCCATGCATTTGCTTCAGGAGTGAGTGCTTCTTCTTCTTGCTTCCTTTTCTTCTCTCTTGTATACTTGACAATGGTAGCATCCTTTTCTATAAGCCTTCCATCTTGGAGGAAGAATAAGGCTTCTTTTCTTTTATTAGATCATCATATGATATTATGTTGATAGTGACCCGTGAAATATAGACTTTTTGTTTAGGATACTTGATTTTGTAAGATACATTTTATTATGGTGATAGTTATACTGACCCGTGAAATTTAACATTTTATGAAATTAAATGTTAAAAGATATATAACCTTGCCGCATCCTTAGAATTTGAAATATTGCTTGTTATTGTCTTAAGTTATGCTCATTGTTTGTGATCCAATTATGGGCAGTATAAACCATAAAAAAAATATTAATTAAATTTGATAGATTAGGACTGTTTACATGAGAAGCTTTGTATCAATATTTTGACACTAAATTATAAAGAAAGGAAAGAATAATTTGTATGAAGAATGGACATTAAAATTTATGGAATGAGCCTTTGCCTATAGAAAAATGCTAGAGTTCAATGATTTCACTTTAGTACATTCATAAAATTTAAAAGTGAGTGATTAAGTCTTCTACTGTGTATGTTGTTGCAGCATTATTGGAAGGAATACATGCAAATGTGGTTTTGAAATTTACCTATATAAATTATGTATGATAATAATAATATGGAGGTATATGATAAAATCTAAAACTTTATAAATAATTTAATACACAAAATATTTTTACATACCAATAATAATTTTAAATAACTCTCTTCTTATTTCTCTATACATTCTTCACTTTCTTATCCTCCCACCATGCTTTATTTTGCAAATATCTATATGATACATAAACACTTATAGCAACTTCATGAACAAAATCATTATGTCAATTAGAAGAAATGTTCTAGGCTTCCAATCGGTATATGTATACATGATGAATATACTTCGAATGCAATCATATTTCAATATTTCCTCCTCCACCAGTCCGAGTTGAAGCATCAATCAATATTTCCTCCAATATTACTTGCCATGAAGGAGTTTCCATAAAAGTTTATCTCACTTTTACCATGCTCAGTTTCAATTATCTCACTTCCTATCCTATTTGAAGCGACAAGAGGTACTTGCATTTCCTGACTTAATTCATAAGATTAAGCACTACGTTGACATGAAAAAAGGACTAATTTGACACTAAAAATGAATAATTTACTAATTTCAGCAAATCAACATTATGAATCTGAAAAATTCTTATACTAAGTAATCTTATTGAAACAGAAAGAAAGTAAAATTCATCAAAATCAGTATCAAAATTGCTAAAAGTTAACAAAACAAAATAAAGTCAAACATAGAGAAAATTAAAATGATTAAAAAAGAGACACATAATCCAAATCAAGCAGAAAAATAGAATAGAAAATACCTTCGTAACAACCGAGTTTGAAACTCTTGAATTGAGTTTGAGTGTGCAAGAACTCAAACAAAGTGGTTGATGGTTCAATACTGGATAACTCAAACTTTTCACAATTGATTACCAAACTCAAACTGATTACTGAAACCTTATTCGTCTTCTTTCATGTGTTTTGAGAATGAGAAGGATTAAACCGTATGTATGTGAGAGATGAGAGAATGAATAAAATGAGGAGTGAAAGAGAGATTGAAAGGAAAGATGAGATTGGTTTCATTTTGTTTTCCATTTAACGGTGAAATTTCTGTCGCGCTAGGTTTGAGGACCTGAGAGAGAGAAGAGAGATTGTTGTTGTTCACGGAAAAGAGAGATAATATGGGAGAGAGTTGTGGCATGGTCAAGCAGAAATCGAAAGAGAGAGAAGAGGGGCAAAGTTTCGAAAGTGGAAAAAATGAAGGAAATTTCTTTTCTTTTGGGGTTTGGAGAAGATGAAGATGAATGAGTTGATAAGCAGGGGAAGAGATAGAGAAATAAGTTTAAGGTTTGTTTTTTTAAGATTTCAATTTTCACAAAACAGATCTGAAAAGAGGGGAATAGAAAAAACGGAAATTTGAAATTTGAAATTGTGTTAGTAATAGTGTGACACTTGGCAAAAGTCTTGATTTTCATTGAACAATAGAAAAGTAGTAGTGCGATTTAGTTAGTTACTAAATTATCCTTTCTCGTGTGTAAATAATATTTTAAGAAAAGTATTTTTGTCAGATTTATTAATCTAATAGTATTAGTTAGATAGTAGATTTATTTATTGGTACACAAGAGGATAAAACTAGAAAATTTCTTTATAGACCTCCCAACCTTCTAGCCCACCTCTGGTGAAAAACCCAAACTACCCCTGACTTCGGAAATGCATCTCTGAAATGAAAGAAAAAGGTGTTTTCGGAGATGCATCTCCGAAAGCGCCATTTTTTTTTGAAAAAATTGTCTTATTTCGGAAGTTCATTTCCGAAAACAGCATTTCGGAAGTTCATTTCCGAAATACTGGGCATTTTGCAGATTAAGCAAAACAGCCCCCCTCCCCCATTTATTTTACCCTAATCCTATTCTAAACACAACCTCTCTTCAAAATTTCTACAAAAAGCAAGTGTGAAGTATCAAAGATAGCCAACATCTTATTCCAATCTCAATCTAAATCATCCCAAACTCTATTAGTTGTAAGTTTAGTGCATTTTTTTCGATTTGTAGACCCATTATTATATCTCTATTAGGGTTGTTTAGGTTGTTTAGATCAATTAGTCAAACTCTAAACTGCTATTTAGGTTGTTTAGAATGAATAAAATTAGTTATGTTTTAGGATTTTTGGGTCTGCCATTGGAGGTTGCAGAGAAGTTCTTCGCAGGGGTGTTTCGGAAGTTCATTTCCGAAAACACCTCCATTCCCAGTTTCGGAAATGAACTTCCGAATTGTATCAAAATTTTGATTTTTTTAAGTTCTTTATGTTGTCTCGCATATTAATCGATTTCAATTGTTTTCAGGAACATGTCAGACAACGTACCACGCATCAGACAGGATAGAGAGACCCAGACTGCGTCGTCTAGACGCGAGCGGGCGGCACAGCTGGCGTCGACACGTGGACGGGGGCAGGGACGGGGACGACGTGTGCGAGTTCCCGTAGAGATGGACGAGGGTACGTCCGCATCTGGATCGAGGAGTCATTTGGCTGGGGTATCTTCTTCCCGCCAGCAAGAGGAGGAGGAGGTGGAGGTACCGGAGGTGGCAATATCATACCACGAGGCGAAGGGTGTACCGGATGTTGACCCTCCACTCGGGGAGGAGGATGAGCAGGAAGAGGGCTACCCGGGAGGGCCTAGAGACAGTTCCGTGCTGATATTCTACCGTGAGCACGTCGCTCGGCGGATCTGGGAGGGAGAGGTATTTTTTATAATATTGCCCGACTACATTATTTAACCGTTATAATTTACACGTTTATTCAATATTTTATTAACCGTCTATTTAACATACTTTTATATTTGTTTTTTTTGTAACAAGAGAGAGAGCCGTTGAAAATGGTGAACCATGCCCGAAAGATTTTCAGTCTGTTTAAATCGACTGTCGAGTGGTTTAACGACGCTGTGAGAGGTTCAGGGCTCAGTGGGCTATGTATGAAGGGGTACACCACCATCAGCCACGGCATGCAGGGGGCTTTTGTGGAGCGGTGGCACAAGGAGACATCTTCTTTCCACTTGCCGGTTGAGGAGATGACGATCACCTTGCATGATGTGCAGTGTCTTCTCCACCTGCCGATCAGGGGGCCACTGTTGACCCACTCCCGGATCAAGAGGGTCGAAGCCACTGAGTGGATGGCGCTCTATTTGGGTATGGAGCCTGAAGTTGCTGACTTTGAGTGCGGCACGACATCTGGGCCTCATATTCGGTTCACCACACTGAGCCGCTACTTCGAGCACCACCTGGTGGCGGCGGCCGATGCCGAGCAGGCGGGTGACGAGCTATTTACACAGTATCACTGTGTCTGCGCTCTCCGGTGCTGGTACATGCATGCGGTAGGCGCTGTGATCTTTGTGGACAAGAGTGTGAGGTACGTGGACGTGACCTACCTCCGCTACTTCATGGACTTGACCACCGTTCACCAGTGGAACTGGGGGGCAGCTACTCTGGCATTCCTATACCAGAAGCTGAATGAGGCCTCCAACTAGAGGACGAGGCAGTTGACCGGATCCTGCACACTACTCACGGTACGTTTCATTTTAATTGTTTCGTATTTATTTATGTTTCGTATTTGTGTTTCGTATTTACTTATGTTTCGTATTTATTTATGTTTCAGAGCTGGATCATCTCTTACTTCTCCCGGATCCACGGCTTTCACATTGATCCTCAGTACATTGACGCCATGTCCAGGGCCGCCAAATACGTTCTCAGAGGGGGAACAATGCGGTGGGACCATACCGTGGGTACCTGGACCGCACGATGCACGATGACGTCACTTGCAGGCCGTTCAGCGACTACACTCAGGTAGTCCCCTTTGACAACATATCTCTATATTCTGGCTGGTTGGCATGCGGGACAACCATCATGGTCCGGTATCTCCCTTAGCGGTGCATGCGGCAGTTCGGATTCGTGCTGATGATACTCAGGTCACCTTTTGAGGTTGCTCCCGACACGGTGACCAAAGTGCATCTCACTGCCATGTTTGAGGATTGGGAGCATCATGTGGTACCGGAGGAGTATCGTCGCATGCGGGTCACCCAGGACTGGCACAGTGTGGAGGGGTATGTCACATGGTTCTACCGGGTGTCACATCCTCTACTGACACCCGACGCTCCCGGCGCTCCTAGGCCAGCACACGAGGAGATCCTGGAGAACCAGCAAGCCGAGGATGACCACGCCATTGATCTCCTACCGATCTGCCAGCGGATAGAGATGCTTGGACGGGACGCATTGGATCGAGGTGTCGTTCATCAGGGCAGTCCAGAGGCAGTCACCGTGATGGAGATGATCGTCACTGATGCGGTTCGTGCGGCGGCATACAGGCGTCAGAGGAGGGCTCAGGGTGAAAGGGTTAGGCATACCCAGTAGCAGTCGGGTTTTTTTGTTTGTTTCCGGATTGTATCTTTCGTACACTATTATTATTTGGATTTGGATCGGATCGGTTGGTATATATCATTATTCTTATCATATTAGTATATTAGTATTTTCTGTTTATATATCGTTTATTTTATTTGCCGTCTTTCTTTAATTAAAAATATGAGGATGTTTCCAAAATCATAAAAAAAAACACAGTTTCTGCATAATTCGGAAGTTCATTTCCGAAACCCCCAAAAATCTGAAAAAAAGGTGTTTTCGGAAGTTCATCTCCGAAAACACCCCCCATTTGGTGTTTTCGGAGATGAACTTCCGAAGTCTGAGAAAATTTTTAAAAAAAAAAACTTCGGAAGTTCATTTCCGAAGCAGGTGTAAACTGGGGTTTTTGCAGGGGGTAAATTGGGGTTTTCGCTGGGGGTAAATTGGGGTTTTCGCTGGGGTGACCCCATAGGAAGGTGGGTAAAGAAAAAATCTAAAACTATTCTAAGGAGAAAAATAAACGAAAAACGTAGATAATCAAACATTCTTAGACAAACAAATTTCAAAGATATCGCAAAGAGAAACTCTTAATTTATTAGGAAGGATCTTTACTATTTTTTTTAATGAAAGATACAAACACATAATGATAATTATTTTTTGGGTGGATCATATAACTTATCACCGCATTTGCATTTCCACGATTCTTCTTGTGGCGAGCCTGACACAAGGGTAGGTGTACAAGGAGTACAATTATCACAACCATTTACGCAACTTGGAGGATGCGATCCAATTTCACTAATAACCTTTTTTGATAACAAACCCTTAAATTTATCTGATTTTGTTTGAGGCACAAACTTTTCTTCAGTTTTCTCAATATGCTGTAAAAATATGAAAGTTAACCATAAATCATTAATAAGTTAATGTAATTACAATTATCATTTTTATATTATCAAATGTAATTTCATATAATAACAATGAAGTTTTTATTCATTAATCTCAAAAATTTACTATGGTTTAATAATTTTTAACTTGAAAATATATAAAAATATAATACAAGTAATAAATATTCCAAAAACCAAAAACATTGTGAAATAGACATAAGGAGATTGATTGGCTTTACCTGAATATCTATCTCATTTTTGAAAATCACAGGACGCCTAACATCTAAAAAAAAATTAGAAGGTGTTAATAAAATAATGATGCAATAACAATTTTTAATAATAATAATATGTATTATTGATTAGTAAAATGAGGATTAATATAAAAAGAATTTAATTTTTATGTGATTTAACTAAAGGTAATTAAAATAAAAACAAAGTATTTAAGAAAAACTAATTACTATGATTAAATAAAAATATACAATATATTTAAACTCTTAATCTATATGAAATAAATCTATATAAAAAAATATATTGTTAGAAATAATTAGAGAAGTAATGTCATATAATTGATACCTCTAGATGTAATGGATGAAGCAATCGTAGTTGCTAAGATTAGTGAGAGCATGAAAAATGTTACATAAGTAACATGGGTCTTGTTCATTAACATAGTAATACTTCTCATCCTAATTGTAAATACAAAACTCTACTCTTTTTTGTTATTGTTGAAAAAGAAGGGCATTTATATTTATAAGCACACCTCGTAACTTATGTAATATGATATGATATTGACTAAGAATTTGGTGTTTTGACTTTCTAGAACATGAATATATTTACTGTGAATTTCTTGTTTTAACTTTCTAGAAAATGAGAATATTGACTATAAGATTCTTTCAATCAAATCTTTATCTCTAATTTAAGCGGGGTAAAATATTAGGCTACGAAAATAAATTAATCATTTATGTTTATCTTTAAGGTAAGTTAATTTAAAAATAATAAGTCGAGATTTAATAAAATTTAAATACAAAAAAAAAAATAATTTTAATTATAAATTAATAAAATAGCTTTTTTGAAAGAAACATTTAAAATTATATTAAATAAAAGTAAATTTTTTATAAAAAAGATCAAAAATATGATTGAATATTAACTTTATTTTTAATTTTTATGTAACATAAAGATTTTATTTCAATGATAAAAAATTTCATTTACATATAATATATATACTATAGAATAATTTCATTAGGCCTAAAGACTCGTAACTCAGCCCAAACAGCTCAAAGAAGTTGTGAAAGGTCATTAGAAGAACCAGGAGGGCGCGACCTCGGATCCCTCGATCGCGACTTGGGTCGTGTAATCCCAACCCATATGTATCGCCTAATCATCTTGCCATTACGTGGAAAAGGGGTTCCTAAAAGAAGGTTGTTCTGGTTTTTCAGTTAAAGAGGAAATCATCCCTCCAAATTAGGAGGAAAAGTTGGTTCTCTCCCTACCTCCGCGTACTTGTTGTGAAAGTAGGCATAAATTGTTTCTTTCCTAATATTTTACCTAGAAAACAATCTATTAATAGTCGTTCCCCAATAATTAGAGGGGGAATTCACTAATTTTTACACAATTAGAGCGTACACACCCTCTTGTGATCATAGACATGAGCAGGGTGACCATCCTTATTGTATTTTACTAATACAATTGACGCCCACCACGGGGTCAATGTAAAACTAACCTAGATCACGCTTACATTCGATTTCCAACAATCTCAGTCATCCTCTTCAACTTGGTGACTCGATGAGGCTTTACAACAACTAGCAACATTGGTCATAGTGACAATGAGGCCTTAGCAAAGATGCATGTTGCTATGAAAGAGTTGTTTCGTTTTAACAAAGATTTGCATGAGAACATCCTAGATCATAGGTGCTTTTTAGATGAAGATCATAGGTGCCTCTTACCCCTTGAAATGCAAGTTGTTTTCCACATGTTTAGGAAGGCGACCCTTAGGTGGTTCACAAACCTCGCACATTTTTTGGTTGACGAAATATCAAGACCTCTCGAGGGAACTAGTCCATCTATTTTTGTCGATGAAGAATTTAAAGGTTTCGATGACCCGCTTTTTCGATGTCCACCACGACCACACCAAGTCGTTAAGGGAGTACTTCACTCATTTCAATGAGGAAACCATCAAAGTGATACATCCAAAATAGGAGATATTTTTCGAAGCATTTCAAAGTGGTTTAAGAGTATGGAATTTCAACGGGTATCTCATCCAAAATCCCATATATCCATGACTGAAATCATGGCAAATGTTGAATGCCACGTTGAGGGAGAAGAGAGCAATGCTAACAAGAAGTCCATATATATCAAAGAGCGTGCCACTAGCAAATCTGACTCATCGCATGAGCAACACAAGATAATGGGAGGCCCGCAAATTTTAAGCCTAACGGGAGGCCCACAGATAAATGCATTACCCTTAATACAAGCAAGGAGAAAATCTGGCATGAAGTACTCCACTCTCACAAATTTCAGCCTACACCAACTCCCTAATTAGATACGATGGAACCCAAACTTAATAGGCCATTCAAATACCACTAGGTGAAAAATCATCACACTAATTACTTCTACCCACTCAAAAGAGAAATTGAGTTTCTTATCTGAGAAGGCCACCTAAAAATTATTTTAGAGAAGGATCTCACAAAACAGGAGGAGGTTATAGGAGTAAGGGGTGAGATTAACCCAGAAGCGCGAGGCCAAAAAAGACAAGGAACTAGAGTGGACAGAGTGGCACATTCCATACCACCAGACTTTAAGACTATAGAGGGAGAGTTTATCGGCGGAGGAGAATATAGCTCCACTAGTAGAAGATATGCTCACTAAGTCATTGTGGCAGAAAATTCGCCAACTAAGGCTAAGGAAAATGACGACACTCTAATATTACGTAATATTTGTTAGTATTTTCGAAGGAATCGGTGGAATTATGAGCAAAATCCAAGCAAATATGAAGAAAAAATGTGAAAAAATAAAAAAGTGGTAGTAGGTGGGACTTAGAAAAAGGTGGAAACTTTTCTCCTCTAGTTTTCTCGTGACCTCTATGTTGTCACTACGGTAGTAAGTGGGACTTAGAAAAAGGTGAACAAATCCAAGCAATTTTCACCTCTGGTTTTATCGCGACCTCTATGCTGTCACTGTGGGCTCGATACGATAATATCACGATCACAATGTGAACTAAGTGGGGTCGCGATGACAAATTTTGCCAAAATGCCTTTTGCACTTTAAATAGAAAATTTTGGAAACTTTTCAAGTGTTACGAATTCTAGGAAGAAAAGTGACTGCTTGGGGCATTTGGCATCAATTTTGGAAAGCATTAGAGTCATTGAAGAGCTTATTTTCCATTAATTTTCATGAATTCTTCTTATCAACTCATGGTAGCTATAAATTTCAAGATGGGGAGTTAAGCTATTTTTATTAGGTATTTAGAGATGAACCTGATTATACTTTGTTGGATCATATGAATGTTTGAGATTATTTGGATACTTTTGTGTTATAATTTTTAATTAATTGTTCTTGTTCTTACCGCTCTTTGTGTTTTGATGAGGGTGCAAAGTGATTCTAGATGAGTTAGGATTATTGACCGTAAATCTACCGATATGAACAAGAGAAATTTTTCCACTCAGTAATCAACTAGGAATAGGTAATTATAAGTTGTGGCTTTAGATTTAATGATCTTAGAAACACCTAGTTTAAGTTTTAATTTTCCTATGGAATTAGGGAATTACTATCTAAATTATTGGGTTGTACACAAAAGAATTTAGTGCATTGGTCTTGTTAATTTGTCATAAAATTATAGCGTAGTTACTATTGATCTAATACACATTCATCAAGCTGATATAATTAGGGGCTTCAAAATAAAGATATAATCGCTTTTCTTTATCGAAAATTTTACTCTAAAACTCTTATTGTGCTTGTTTTTCGAACTGGTCATAATTAAAGACCCCATATTGTTTATTTTGAATTGCATTATTATTACCTTGTTCATATTTGCAATCCCTGTGGAGAATAATTATTTTATCCATGGTAAGAACCAAAAGACAATTTTATTAAAAGGTATTACTCAAATGCTCTATTCATGGAAAAGATATATGTAATTCCCAATTATGACCAAGAAGATTCCGAGTTAGTGTCTGAGTCATGGGAAAGGATCAAGACGTTTCAAAATTTCCATAATATGAGTGATATGGAACAGACGACACACTTTAATAACAAGCTGAAAAACACCAACAAGAATGCTTCTTGATGCCTCAGTTGGAGGTACATTGAGAATGAATAATCAAGATGAGGTATCAATGCTAATTGAAATTATGTTTCATAATGAATATTGCTCAAGTGGAACAGAAAAAGGTATTCTTGCAGTTGATTGAACATAAAATTACTAGCTCAAATGAAAGTACTTTTTAAACAGCTAGCTGCATCCCAATTAGCCCTAGTGAATATGAATTAAATTCATACACTCAGGCCAACGTCAAGTTCAACTAGGGTTCTAAGGGCGAATTAGTGCTTAATGACACCACGCAGCAGCCAAGTGTTTCCTCAAGTCGGATCCCAAGGAACACCAGGACAAACCAATGTGTCACACTAACGATGGCCACCATATCAACCACATCAGTATACGCTGTGCAGTCTCCTTAGTCTCATGCCATTTACCTAAGGTACTCAGATCCAGGTTAGGATCTTTCACACAAGTAAACCCAAACAGGCCCACAAAGATAAAGTTAACAAAGCAGACAATTAGAGTGATCCTAGCTCTAAGGTAACCCCTCTTTTATTTTAAGTATTCCCAGCAGAGTCGCCAGTTCTATAATACGGTGAACTGAACTTATTTGAAATGTGCGGATAGCAAGAGTTGCCACCGACTTTTATTTTATCCAATATATAGAAAGGCTAAATGAACAGGAAAAGACCTTTTTAAAGATTTTGAGTTCGGGGGGTAGGTTATACAAAGGGAAGGTTTAAGGCACCCTTTGCATCCATGGTTATCCATGGGATCTTAATTGCTTAGCTCACTTTATTTTCAAAATGTTTGAATTGTTTGAAAAGTAGGGTGTGAATAGAAAAAACCTTTGAAGGACATTTATCTTATAATTAGTGATCTATATTATTTAGCAAGCTTGCACTCCCTAGGATTACTAACCATGGCATAAAATAAAACATTCAAAATCCTACACTATTACAATAAACACCTGCGAGGATGGGGGCAATTAAAAGGCGAAACATAAAACCTAACCTATTACAATAAAACCCTTATAGGGGTGAGTGTAAGAAAGAACGACAATTAATTTACACATCTTCAGCCTTGATCTTCCTCGAACCTTCGATTGACTCTGAACATCTGAGAATTTAAACGGACAATAATAGGGGTGAGTGTAGGAGAGATTCATCGACATTTGAAAGTAAACCCTAATTTATATTTTATAAGGCAAAATAAAATAAAAATATTATTTAAACAAAGAAATTAGAAAACTTAGCTTTTTGATCGGGTGAGGCACGTGGCTGAAAGATCTTTGATTAACCCTGAAAATTGGGAATAAAGAAGAAAAATGCGTTAGTGCATTTGAAGTTCTCAACAATTATAATGTGGCAGATCAAAAGTTAAAACAGTAACAATTGAGGCAAACAAAAAAGGCTAAGGCAAAAACAAACCCTGAAAGAGGACAGAAGTTAATATGTAAAAAAAAAAACCTAGACTAAGGTTAATGGACAACACCTACCAATAACAGTGATTAATGATCATGATGAAATCAGGGTTTAAGGCATAAAACATTTAATTAGCCCAAAAATAACTATTAACTAAAAACCTTAGTTTAATTATTACAGTAAAAGAAATTTTGATATCACGAAAAAAATCGAGTTTTCGATTAAATAATTACCACCTCATAATATTATTTCTTTAATGAAAAAACAAATTTTAGAAAATAATAAATTAAAGAAATAAAGAAAAGAAACAATTATTAAATAGAATAAAAGAAAAAAGAAAAAGAATTAAGAGACTTAGCTTTGGATCAGGTGTGGGCGCCTCCTGAAGGTGTATCATAGGCATGCGCTTCCGGGGCGCTTGATATGGCTCCATATTGATCCAGCGGTTAGGATTTGAGGACGCACGGGGCTCGCGCGTTGACGTGTAATACTAGATCTGGAGATAAACCAACTCATAAAAATAACTTTGTACAAAGTTTGGGTTGGAACCCAGGACTTGTAAGTGACCAACCAAACCTTCAAGCATTCCAGCTATGCGCGTTTTGATGTTAACATTTTAACCAAAAGAACATAAATATAAAACAAAGTAGTAATAGGGAAGGTCAAAGATAACTCATCTTGGCCCCACACACGTACTCAGGGACCAATCAGGTTTGGAAAGAGGAGGAAGACTTATTGACCAGCCTATTGGATAAGGAGAGAGGAATTTGGATTGCTGAACAGCCAATGGTGTCGCGACAGAAAGCCACGCCTGCAGTCCACTGTTCCCAGGCCACCATGCACAGCGGTTTCCGCCATCTTCTCTAATGGGAGAATTTTTAGACCTGCAAAACAGGGACAAAATGAAAGCAAAAGATACCCTTGGCCACTAATTTGGACCTCACGAATCCAATGGTGAGATCCTTTTGATCTGAAAAGTTCTACAAATAGCGATACAAACAGATACAACTTTTGTGCCCTAACAATGGCACTTTATTATTCCTGCGCATAAGCTCAAAAATAAAGGTTCAAAACAACCCTAAATACTATCATGAACATGTATGTATGTAAAGGAAGAGTCCATAATGCTTACAGTAACAATTTGTGGAGCAAAAAAATTTTACCACGATGGTACAATGGTGGTGACGGCCTGGTACGTTGCAGCCCTAAAAAATGGTTGAGACCGGATCTTGGTAACCTTTGGGACGTGAAGCAATGCACGAAATCGTTTGGAACTGGCTGGGGGAGAAACTATCTTGTGCCCTAACTTTGAGAATTTTCTTAATATTTTTGTGGGTTTAGAGAGTGATATGGAGGCTAGGTTTTCGTGATCCCTAGAGATTGAATAATCTTAGATATATATAGGAGAGAATAGTAGGGTTTTAGTTTAAGAAAAAAATCAATGATTTGATTGGAAAAAAATTGGATTTTGATTCTCATACCAAAACTTACTATTTTGAGTTCAAATATATTTTTTGCTTATTTTCCATCTATTCTTGGCCATTGGATGGTATTTTGATAGATTAAATATTTGGAACATGAATAATAAAATTTAGAGTGAAGACCCATTTTGGTCCCTCACAAATATTACATGAGTCAAATTAGTCCCTCACAAAATAATTGACCCAACTTAATCCCTTACAAAATTTAACCGGATCATATTAGCCCTTCTGCTAATATTTTTCTCAAATCGGTTTTTTTCTACTTCTAAACCGGTTCTTTTCATACTTTTAAATCGTGACTGGACTGACACGTTGGATTTTTTATTTTTAATTTTTAAATACTAAATTAAATTTTATTTTTAATTTCATTTTTAAACAGTTATCAATGAATAATATCAAAAAAGCCAAAATTATTTCTTAATTTTTAAACAAGTAATTTCCATGATTTATATTAATATTAACAAATTCTATACATAAATGCTTACCTATGAGGTCTCAAATCCAAGTCCTTTCAAGTTAAATGATTTTCACTTTACAACTAGACAAATCAATTTCTATCGTTAATAAAGTGACTATCATTTACAACTAGAGAAATATTTTTATTGTTAGTAAAGTGACTATCATTTACAACTAGATAAATCAATTTCTATTGTTAATAAAGTGATTATCATTTACAACTAGACAAATCGATTTCTACGGTTAGTAAAGTGACTATCAATAACAACTAGACAAATCAATTTCCATTGTTAGTTTAGTGACAGACAAATCAATTTCTATTGTATTGAATTGACTGTCATTTAATCTAAAGAGTCTTAGCTTCGAGACCATATTAATACAAATTTTGTATTTTTTATTTTATATTTAGAATTTTTTAAGATTAAGCACATGTGCCTGAGTTCAACTCCTTGTAAGAAACAATTTTGGCTTTTTTATATTATTAATTTATAATTGTTTAAAAATGAAATTAAAAATGAAAAACAATTTAGTATTTAAAAAATGAAAAATAAATAAAATTCAACGTGGCACGTGGCAGTCCAGTCACGGTTTAAAACTAAGAAAAAACTGATTTGAAAAAAATATTAACAGATGGACTTATATGACCCGGTTAAATTTTATAAGGGATTAAATTGAGTCTATTTTATTGTGAAGGACTAATTTGACTCGTGTAATATTTGTGAAGGACCAAAATGGGTCTTCACTCTAAAATTTATTTCATTAAAAAGTGATTTTATTTGATTTTATTTGAATTTAAATGAATAAAATCAAATGTAAATAAAATAAAATCATGAAATAAACTTTATATGACCAATGGGCCTTTATTGAGCTTGGAATCACGTGGATAATACAAATTCATGGGCCCAATACTCAAAGGTATAAATCTCGTCACTCAGGGCACATGCGATTCTCAAAAATCGACCAACTTGTGCAAGCCATAACCCATTCAATACTAATCAAATGGATATGATCTAGGACTTTTTGGAAAGCCCAAGATGTCCTCTACAAGACACTTTGGAACATATTTTCATTTGGAGATTTTATCTCGATGATATGGCTTCTGGGAGCAAACTGCTTTTTTGCGAGCTTCTAGAAGGACCAGTAATGTTTTTGCTCATATCTCCCAAATGAAGCATTTTTGGACTTGGCTTTAGAGAGGCAAAGTTGTATAGAATTTAATTTCCTTCAAAATGAGCTTGGGATGGGAAATTTATGATGTTCCATGTGAAAGTTATGATTGGTCAAAGTTGGGTTGACTTTCTCCTTAAAAACCCTAATTTAGAAACTTAAGTTTTTGATTTCTGATCTTTTCTTGATGAAACATGATCAATCCTTTATCAAATGGTGAATGATACTTCATAATGACGATGTTGACCAAAAATCAGAAGTTTTGTCTATGGTTTGACCATAGTTTGACTTTTAGGTCAACCAGTCGATTATTGATTGTTTGGGCTATTTTGTGAATCGAAGCTTGAATATAATGGGCAAATTTTTTGGTATGACAGGAGGTGATCGTCAGCCAGACATCGCAGATAAGTTTCTAATGAACGGTTTATAACTTCTTTTTGCCCATTTGTTTCTGGGTGATAAGCTCTTGAATATTTCAGGTGTGTGCCTTGGAGTTTAAAGAAATGCTTCCAAACTTTGCTGAGAAAGATCGGGTCGCGGTCAAAAATAATAGAACGTAGAATACCATGGAGACGAAAGATGTCCACAATAAAATGAGCAGCTAAGTCTTTTGCAGTAAAGTGTGTGGGCATAGGGATGAAATGGACAAACTTACTCAAGCGATCACAGAGTACCCATACGATAGTGTGTCCATACGAGTTAGGTAAGTTTGTTATAAAATCCATGGTTATATCTTCCCATACTCTGCCTGGAACTGGAAGTGGTTGTAGTAAACCTTTTCTCTTTTGTGTATCATATTTGTTGTATTGGAAATTAGGGCAATGTTTAACCATTTTCTTAACTGCAAGGGACACTCCTGGCCAACAAAAAGAAGAACTTATGCATGCTAAGGTGGCTTTGACTCCAGAATGTCCACCTTCCGGTGTATTGTGGTATTCTTTCAGAATGTTCAAACGAAGATCTTGCAGATCGGGTATGTACACTCTATTTCTATAATGTAGCAAACCTTGAGAAACTGAGTAATCTATATTGTTTTGTGAGGCCATTGTGAGCATATTTTGACCGACTTTATCATACTTGTAAAACTTTTTCAGAGTAGTGAATAGATTCGGGACTGGGGAAGAAATCGCAAGCAACAAGGGTTCATCTTTTTCAAATTTCCGGCTCAAAGCACCTGCAACCAAATTCACTTTACCAGGTTTGTAAAAAATCTCAAAGTCGAAACCCTGTAGTTTAGCTGTCCATCATTGTTGTTCTGGAGTCTGTATTCTTTGCAATAATAAGTCTCGTAGACTTTTCTGATCTATGTAGATGTGAAACTTGTGGCCGATGAGGTACTAACACCATTTCTTTACATATTCTATGATTGCAAGCATCTCACGAACATACACCAAAGCTGCCTGCATTCGAGGACATAAATTCTTACTGAAGAATGCAATGGGGTGACCTTCCTGAGATAAAACTGCACCAATTGCAACCCCTGACGCGTCTGTGTCTATATTGAAATGCTTTGTAAAGTTAGGTAGAGCCAAGACCAGCATGTCGGTCATTTTATTTTTGAGCTTTCTAAAGGCTAAATTAGCCTATGTACTCCATGTAAACTTAGTGGAACGCAGCAAATCGGTGAGAAAAGCGGCGAGAGTGGCGTAATTCTGAACAAATTGACGATAAAATATGGTGAGGCCCAAAAAACCATAAAATGCTGAGTGAGAACATGGTTGTGGCCATTCTAGAATAGCTTTTTCTTTTTCTGAATCGGGTGCAACACCACTCGCTGAAATCACGTGTCCTAAGAAGTCAATCTGACAAGCTGCAAACACACACTTAGACAAGTTCACAAAAAATTGTTATCAGCTAATAACTGGAAAATAACCTGCAAGTGTTTAATATGTTCATTAAAACTTGGACTGTAAATTAAAATGTCATAAAAAAAACTAGGACGAAGTGTCTAAGAAAAGGCCTTAAGAGATCGTTCATTGCTGATTGAAAAGTAGAAGGACCGTTAGTTAGCCCAAAGGGCATCACTAAGAATTCGTAGTGTCCATCAAAAGTGCGAAAAGCTGTTTTATATGTGTCTTTCGATGGAACTCTGATCTGATGATAACCTGAACACAAGTCTATCTTGGTAAAAATGGTCGCTAATCCCAACTCGTCTAATAGTTAATCAATAGTGGGAATGGGAAATCTATCTTTAATAGTCACTGCATTTAATGCACGGTAATCCACACAAAAGCGCCAAGTCCCATCCTTCTTTTTGACTAGTAAAACGGGTGAGGAGAAAGGGCTAGTACTAGGAATAATGGTCCCATCTTTGAGCATTTGTTGTATTAGGGTAGTCATGGCATCTTTGTTTGAGTGAGGATAACGGTAAGGTTTGACATTGATTGGGGGAGTGTTTGGTATAAAGGTAATATGATGGTCATGTGTGCGTTGCGGGGGAAGGCCTTTCGGTGATTGGAAAATGGTTTGAAAATCTGTCAACAATTTGGTAATCTGTTTTGGTAATGTTGTTGATTCATAGGGTTCTGGTTGGAATTTTTTTGTAGTTGGGGACTGTCGATGGGTTCCATAAGTAAGATATGGAAAGAAGAAACTACATCAGTATGAATGAGCTGTTTTAGTTAATGGAAGGAGGTGTGGGTTGGGAATGAATTTGTGTCACCTGTTAGAGTGATAGGTTTTGTATGATGTTGAAAGGTAAGAGATGGAATAGA
This sequence comes from Vicia villosa, assembly GCF_029867415.1. Taxonomy (NCBI): domain Eukaryota; kingdom Viridiplantae; phylum Streptophyta; class Magnoliopsida; order Fabales; family Fabaceae; genus Vicia; species Vicia villosa. Next base: position 207,724,212 of record NC_081180.1, on the reverse strand, counting down.
AAAGTCAGCCTGAATTTGGCCTAACGTTCTTAGCCAAGCCATGCCCAATACAATGTCTGCTCCTTCAATAGGTAGTAGGTAAAATGGTAAAGTAAAAGGTTTATCTTGAAGCATGATCTCCACATTATCACAAAAACCTTTACACTGCAAATGAGACCTGTTACCCACCATTACTGAAAATGGATTGATACATGTTGTTTTGAGATTTAAATGATGAGCAAGTCGTGGCTGTATAATATTGTGGGTGCTGCCCGTGTCTACAAGTACCATTACTTGAAGACCTACGATTGACCCTTGGAATTTAAGTGTTTGGGGGGGAAATTGGTCGGTGACCGCTTGTGGTGTGAGTTGAAAATAGGTGTCAACCAAATTAGGTTCAATTGAAACTTCTGTTTATTCTGCTTCCATAATAGAACCCATTTGTTTTAACTTAATCAATTCTGCTTGATGGTTCTCAAAAGTGGAAGGACCAAATCTCAATTCTAAAGCTCTTGTAAATGAACCCCAATCAGTTAATAAATGATTCTGGTACATCCATTTAAACCACCTTAAACCATCCCCTTCATATAAAATGAGGTAAGAGATTACCGATTTTCAGGTGGGAGATTATAAAACCTAAAAAATTGTTCAGCTTGGAATAACCATTCCAATGGATTGGAACCATCAAATAAGGGTAGTTCTAATTTGGGAGTTCTTAATGGGGGTAAGGGAGGAATCTGTTGGGGTGGGTGAAACAGATCTGTGTGTGGAAAAAGGTTCTTAAAATGCTGAGTTGGAATAAAAGCAGATTGGGGCTGAATATAGTGTGGGTACGATTTAAATGGGATAGATGGGTGTGCTGCCGACAAACCAGCGGGAATAGTGTAGGCAACTTGGGTTGTAACATGTGGTAGATGTGTAGCTGGGTGTGCTGCTGACCGGGCAACGGGAATAGTGTAGGAAGCTTGGTGAGTAACTTGCGGGGTTTGTGTGGTTGTTAGGACGGCAGGGGTGGGTACAGCAGAGTGTGTCGATGAGGGAATGGGAGGGAAAACCAGTTGGGTGCTAATTTGTGCGGCTGTTTGAATGGTAGAAGTGGTGGATGGTTTTAAAGGGGAGTTGGTAGGTGTGAACACATGAGTGAAAGTAGGTGAGCCGAAAGAAATGGAGGATGAAGAAGGATTAGTACCTGAAGAGCTGGCTGTGAGGGTGGCAGCAACCATGGTTTTTGGAGGAGGTTCAGGTTGTAGCGCTTTTTGGAGAGTAGCCATGAGAGCATCAAACCGAGAATCCTCAACATCTTTTTCCTTATCCAGCCGCAAATGGATTTCATCCACTTTTATTAAAAATATTTCCGAAATCTGAGCAAATTGTTCATCCATTTGATCTTGATTTTCATCCATAGCATTATTGAGATTTAGGATAGAAATTTGGAGAGCTTCTACCAAAATTTCTTTGGAAGATGGGTTGGAAGGTTTGGGAGGAGCCATGAGAGGTTAGAGAAGGTTCAATGAAATGAAAGCACCAATGATAGACTTTTATTAGGAATCTAGATTACATAGACTTTTCTTCTTTATTTTTAAGGGAGGCATCATACAATTATATATTAGGGTTTCATCTTCTAATTGGGCCATGGGCCATACAACTCAACTTGAAATAATAAAACATATCTAAAAATACTACTTTTGCACTCCCTTAATTAAGCACGAAATCCTTTAATAAAACAGACTGTCTTTTATTTCTATTGGGCCTTGTGTGTTGCATAACAGAGTTCTTGTAGAAGCAAAACGAAGATCTTCATGTAAGACGGGAAGAAGTGGTCAAGTGAGAGAGGCTAGAGATAACCCACGTTGCTGCGACAGTTTTCTATGAATGATAAGGGTGTGTTCGGTTGTGTAATTATTTGTAAATTTATAATTGGAGAAAAAAAATAAAAAATTGTTTCTTTAGTTTGATTTATGTTTGTGATGGGTAGAGAAGTTGTCCCTTAAAATAATAAAATGTCTATAACTTTTTTTACTATACATTTTTAATTTAGATGGTTAAAGTCTTATAGAATAGGTTGAAGTTTTTTTTTTCTTAAAAAAACTGCAAAACATGTTCATAATAGAAAAGGTTGATTGTCACCGTTCATGAAGCAAAGAATAAATTTTGAAGTGTTTGATTTACTTTTGATCATGATATTTAAAGTTGAATTTTCTTAAAACTTAAATCTATAGTTTGTGAGTTTAGATTCAGTTTAATTTCAAGATACTTTTAGCCATATTATGAAAGTTGAAAAAGTCGTTAGAAAGAAGTTGAAAGTTGAAAAAGTCGTTAGAAAGAAGAAAACTTCATTAACTTTCAATGAAAGATTACATGGTTACTTATAGAACAAACTAATGAGCATACAATCAACTATATTATAGCACTTTTTATTCAGAAAATCACAAAAGAAATTTCCAACTGTCCTAAAAAAAATTAAAATTAGTTAGTTACACAGTTAGAAAAAATTAGTCATGTTTCGATACTTGTTACTTGGCTCTAGGGGTGTTCATGGTTCATGAACTGCACTGAACCAAATCATATTTATGGTTTGGTTCAGTTTACAATAACCAGTTTAGTAAAAATGCATTTAATTGTTAAAATGGTTTCAATTCAATTTAAAACTAGTTTAAAACTGGTTTATATTTATAAACCACTTTATATTCAATTTGTAAGTTTAAACCAATTTTATAATTTGAACTATTTTAAAACCAAATTTTTTAATTTCATAAAAAAATTACATTTTCAGAATATTTATTTTAAAAAGATTTTTTTTTTGTATTTCCAGAAAAAAATTATTTCAGGAAATTGTTTTTTCAAAAAAACATTTTGCAATTGTTTTTTTAAATTATCAGTAAAAAGTTATTTTCGATTAAAAATATTAACGAAAAATTTTAGATTTTTTTTGTTCTTTTCATAACTATAGTGTTCTTTTTTCAGTAATTGCCCTTGTTCTTTATTCGGTATTTTCTCGGTGCTTGCTTTCTTCTTTCTTCCTCACATTAGGTGCACCTGCACATAATGAATACTCCCCTTTGACATATCCAAATTACTGATATAACCTAATGTTTCATTACTTTTTTTTGGACTTTAGTGATGCTTTTGTTTATATCTTTTCTTCTACTAATATTACGATTCAGAATACAAGCCTAATGCCACAAAATATAAAACTTTACTTTGCTTTATATCTTAATTTTTGATAATTACTTTTTTTTTTCCTGATAGTTATATAAGGAAATAGTATACTAATAGGACGCTTGAATGTACTAAGTTAACACAAAAATTAATTTGTGTTTATAGTGAAAAAAATTAATTTAAAAAATGATTTCTTTTTTTTTTTTTACATTTTGAAAAAAAAATATTTTTTTATTTTCAGAATTATATTTTTACTTTCAATTGATTTTATTATTTTTTTTATGAGAAATTAATTATATAATTAAACCAATTTATAAATCAAAATTGGTTCTGAACCGGTTTTAAATTGAAATTGAATTGTTTAAATTAAATGGTTCAATTCATTAACCATTTAAGCGGTTCAGGTTTTTTATGGTGCAATGCAATCCAGTTCAAGTATACAATGCAATTAACCATATTTTTGAACACCCCTACTTGGCTCACAAGCTTTCATTTTAATGTTACTTACATTTGAAACAATTGTTTTATCTTGTAACACTCTCTCACAAGTTGATTGATGACTGATATGTGTCAAACATCATAGATTCAGATAACAATATCTTAAAGGGCAGAGAAAGTATGATGTTTTGGGGAAAAAATTGTCAATTGCTTCTTGGAAGAACATGGTAACAACTTCATTAGGCCAGCTAGCATCTTCTCTCCAATAGTGTGAATCAATTTCTAGGTACTTTGTTCTTTTATGAAAAATTAGATTTGTTGTGGAAAGAACACTTTGGTTATCACACTAATGAACAATTGTTTAAATGCATTCAACTGATGTCAGGCCCAATAGAATTAAGATATAGAAGTTTGTCAAACTAATCTTCTATGAGCAGGGATGGGTCTGATGGTGTGAAAATTGTCTTTAGATATAGAATTTCCTTTGTTACATTGAAATTCCATGCTTAGAAAGTATTTAGGCTTTCCAAGGTTTTTGATTTTAATCTCTTTGTGCAAGGCTTCTTTGATTTATTGCATTTTTTAATAAGAGTTGTTGTGAATTCAATGCCAAGAACAAAGTATAAAACAAGGGATGAATAAGGAACAAGGAATAAGAAGAACAAAGTATAAAACAAGGAATTAGAAAATAAGATTACAAGTTTACAAGAATTACAAATAACCTCTCTAACCCTAAATTAGGATTTGTTGTGTACAATGATAAGAGACTAGTATGCTATTTACAATAAAACCTACCATACTAACTCATTATGTAACACCCCAATTCTACCCAGGCATATAGGTACAAATATCAGAGTATAAAAATTAAATTCATAAAAACAATTAGGGCGTTACACTTAAGTAACCACATAACCAAACATAACATACTCGCAAAAGATGCGTAACACAAATAATCAAGAGGACAGATACACATAAACACCTGAATGTATTCATACTTATATAAATGCATCGGTAAACAAAATATCCACAACATCCTTCCAAAATACATCGCATGAGAAGGTATCCAAAATACATAATACGAATACATAAAAAGGATCAAATATACATCAAAAGGATCCTATAAGCATTATCTACAAAATAAGTGTTCGATCCCCCCCTAGGTGTTACGTATCACGAGCGGACGACACCAAAACGGACGACTACAAAGAGAGCACCTACACTTGCGGATCACCTGCACATTACCCACGAGTAGGTAACATTAAGGCAGAAGGGTGAGAATACAATTCATAATGAAAGCATGATCAATATAGTAATGCCCACAATTATCATTAAGAATCATATAATAAGATAATCCAATAAGTCAACCACAATCAATATATAAGTAATGCGGTACATGAATGATAACATAAATTATAAAGACTGACGATGATGAATGAGACTCGACTATGCGTATGCATGTGGTACCAAATCCGGAGTAAAACTCCCCTTGTCATTATGACAAATACACCTTTGCCGAGCATTATGCTGGGACTTCTTTCCCTCAGGAAAATACACCTTTGTCGAGCAGTAAGCTACGACTAACCGTCATCGAGCATCTAGCCCCCACTGATGACCTCTTGCCACTCGGGCAAATACACCTTTTTACCGAGCATTAAGCTCCCACTGGTAATAATTGCCAATTCAGGCCACCTGTTAATAGCATTCTGCCATTAACGTAATGAAATGTCATGCTGTGCATACAAACGACTCAATTACATAACAACAACAACAACAATATAACTCGGTCACATATCTACATCACACCGGTTATATTATTCTACACGGATACATCATCCAAATTGCCACTCAGGCGTTCATATTCACATAGCACACGTATACCGCCAAAACATACTTGATTAGCAAATATCATTTCACAAAATACATTTATGAAAAATCATTCAACCACCAACACACTCCTCTTTATCATAAAGCATACTCAAGGGTTCTCATAATACTTCAAACGGCGCGTAGAAACGACCTACGGTTCAAAAGATACAACAAAACAAAGTTTGGAAAACAAAATTTCACACAGTCCGCTTGAGCTCCGCTCAGCGGACCCAGACAGGGAATCACCAAACAAAAATACAGAACCTCCGCTCAGCGGACCCAGACAGAGATTTCCTGCAAAAGAACCTCCGCTCAGCGGGCCCCCTCCGCTCAGCGGACCTGCGTAAACCCAGAAAAACCAGTTCTGCAACAGACCGTCTCAGCCCCCTCTAAACCATTCAAAACCCATTTAAACCTTCATCCCAACACCAATACAACACAAACATGCTATATATACACCTAATCCATGATTATCATATGGTTGGATCATCACATATCATCTTTGACCTAAATTTCTTCATAAGCAAGAAAATATGGTGAAATGAAAAACAAACATGATCCATGGGAATATCTATCATCATAGCACACATACACACCATAAAATCAAGTTTATATCTTCAAAACTCACAAAACACACAAGTTGCCATTGTTGAACAAGCTTGGAAAAGAGGAAGAACAAGAACAAAGCATACAAAACTACAAGAACCATACAATCAAGATAAACTATATTCATCCCCCTTACCTTGGTTGGATCCTTGGCTCTAGCTTGGTTTGGATTCTACAACTCTCTTCTTCTCTTTGTTTTTCTCTTCTTTCTCTTCTCTTCCTAAGTTCTCTTTCTTTCTTACTATCTCAAAATATCTCTTTTTCTCTCTTTATCAAAATATCTCTTTCTATTTCTCTACTTCTCATTTTCCCCCACTCAACTTTCATAATTTCTAATTTTGGCCCAAATGTCACTAAACATTAATTCTAACCAATTAACACCCAAAACATAATAATTACACACATGGAAAATAAGTAAAATATTAACATACTTAATATTTACCGACTGACTCGACTCGAAAACGGTAAAATTAGGAAAATGTAGCAAACATCACAATTAATCAGAAAAACACATTTACGGGCGTTACACATTACACAAGCCAACTTAATAAACAAGCTAACTTAAGAAATTAGGGTTTAAACACTAAAACCTAATTTAACATGCTTACAACCCTAGCATCTTCGACACAAGCATGTGAACAACCTTCGACTTCATGCTTAATCCTGTCGAACCAATAATCTACCCTTCGACCACAAATCTCCACCTTGGACCTAAATCTACAACGTCAAGGGAACAAACTAGCTTTCTTCATGGAGCTTTATCAACTGCATATAGTGGAAAAAACTTGCAACTTGGCAATGTCTTTGTGATCATATCAGCAGCATTGTCCTCAGTCGAAACCTTCAGCACTTGGACTTCTCCACGCTCGATTACTTCATTTTGATGTGGAGTACCTGCAGTAGTTCTATGCCTTGCAATACTAGAGGCAGCACAAAAACTGTTGAACACCTCATTGTAAAATTCAAGGCCATTATCGATTCTCAACTTCTTGACCTTCCTGCCAGTCTGTTTTCGACCAGAGTCTTCCAACTTTTGAAATTCTTAAAAGTTTCATCCTTAGTCTTCTGGATGAATACCCATAAGTTTCTAGAATAATCTCCAACTATGGATAGAAAATATCTTGCTCCTGAATGTGATGGACACCTTGCAGGCCCCCAAAGATCAACATGGATGTAATCAAGGGATCCATGTGTTCTTTGTTTGCCTTTGTTGAACTTCACTCTGCAAGATTTTCCAAGTACACAGGGTTCACAAAACTTCAGCTTTTCGACTTTGTCTCCACCAAGCAGATTTTGTTTCCCTAATTCAACCAGACCCTTTTGTAACTCGGTGAACTGACTTTTATTTTTGTAAGCAACCAATGTTGCGGTGAGCAAGAGTCGCCACCGACTTTTATTTTGTCCAATTCTAGGAAAGGTAAATAGTACAGAAAAAGACCTTTTTTTATAAAAAAGAAAACGGGCTCGGGGGGTAGGTTATGAAAAGGGAAGGTGCAAGCACCCTTTTCATCTGTAGTTATCTACGGGCTCTTTATTTGCTTAGCTCATGTTTGTTTGTTTTGAAAAGAGGCATAAGGACTTTAGCGTAAATGCGTAGCCTTAGTTTTTTTTGAAAGAATATTGAAAAGATGTTTTTAATTGAGCTAGGCACATTAAGAGCACTACCCTAAATAGTTGGTCTTTTTCTATGCTTTTTAAAGTTCCTAGGACTATCCATACTATATGGAAGTAGGTAGTCCTTGTTTATATTGAACGTGCGGGTCATCGAAGGGTCATCGAGGTCATTGAAGGCAACAGGTAGAGGTACCTTTAGCAATATTTAAAGGGACAATCATCGTTTTGTAGGAAACCATTCGAGGAACTAGATCATATATTTTTGAGGCATTTTTGAGGGTTATCGAGGGACTTATGATCTTTACGATGATTTCTTAACCGTTGGGACTTTTGCTAGTAGGTACCTCCACATTGGAGGGACGCGACCTTATATTCAAAGACAACCAAGAGAGGCGTACCTTAGGGGTGAGTGTGTGCACCAAGCATGTGTATTGGATTCGAATATTTAATCTTTTAGTTAGTGATCTACGATTGAGATTAATTTATTTTCACACCCTAGTTTACTATCACACGCAGATAAATATTGCAGGAAAATAAAGGGCAGAAAAATAAAGGGTCCTAACTATTACATGGCTTCAGGGAGGGGTTCCATAAAAAATCGGAAGTGCGGAAATTAAAGCCCTAAATTAAACTATTACATTCCTTAGCAAATACATGATTATAAAAATGCAGAAAATAAATCTAATTAGAAACTATTACAACCTCAAATACATAAAATTAATTAAATAATAATGCGATCGAGAAGTCGAGAAGTGGGGATGAGAAGGGAAAGAAACAAAGTCACAAATAAAAATTAGAATTTTGCAAACTATTACAACCTCTAATTATTAATTAAATATTTAATTAAATTAATTCTAATAAATTATTTAATTAATTATAAAAAATAAAATTTAAGAGAGAGAAAAATATGTTAATCTAATTATTTTACCCTAAAAGTAAGTTAAGTACTAATTTTTAATTAACCTAAAAAATTTATTTTTTTAATAGATAGAAATAAAAAAACAATTTTTTTTTGTATTTTTATAAGAATAAAATTAATTGATTAAGAAAATTATAAAAACTAAAAAAAACTTGATTTTAATTTTTAATTAGTGATTCTATTATTATTAATTAAATAACGTGATTAATAATTTAATTAATTAAAAAAAATAATAAGGAAATTGGTTTTAAAGGGAATTGTAAAAGAAAAAGAAAAAAATTAAAACAGCGTTGGATCCAGTGTGATGTGAACCTGAGAGTCCACAGTGGGACTGCGCTTCCAGAAACATTGAATCTCAATGTAGGACGATCCAAAGGCCCAGGGACTGAAGGTACACCGTACACTTGTAGGCGGCAAGCATCAGGACCACGCGCCAAACAAAATTTGAAACTGGCCAATCGTGTCATGCCACGCGATCGTCTTCTTCATTCACCATACCTGCGGATTTCTTTATGGAATTTCCTGCAAAAATCAACGCAAACAAAAACAGCAATGACCCAGATCCACATAAAAATGTCCCCTGAACACGAATATGGGATTATTTTAATCAATAGGGGCCTGTATCAACGAAACCGAACCAAGAGAACTTCTTGCCCTAGAAATGGTCGATCACATTTGTGGCGCTAAAACTTAGTTACAAGGGATCAATCATCTCCTAAACAATATCAGGAACTCATATACATTGTTAGATTCAAGGGAAATATGTCAAAATAGAACCAACTAAAAATTCAAAAATTGTATAAAAAAGTTAAATATAATGCATGCGTTTTACACGTCCTGGGGCTTCAATAAGGATCCATACTTACTCTATGATGTTTGGAGAGATGATTGGAAACGTTTTTTTGACTTGGGAGGGCCTGCTATAGTGAATACGATTTGTATCTTTTTTGTGATTTTTTGCAAGTATGGAGGAGTTGTTTTGCGGCTAGGGTCCGTGTCTTTGTAAGGCTGCAATATTATGTTTATATAGGGAACAAAACTAGGTCAAAAGATTAAAGAAAGATCAAGAGATTTGATTGAAAAAATATTTTGCTTTTAATATGTATGAAAACCTTCCTTTTTTGGTTGAATCCTATTCATGGACTATTTTCACGATCCCTTGGCTCTTGGATTGATGATTTGGATCTAAATAATAAAAAGAATATTCCATGGCATATTTTATAGGATTTAATTTAATTTAATTTTGATTTTATTTGATTTATATTGAATTTAAATGAATAAATCCAAAAATGAATAAATAAAATTATAAAATAAATATCCAAATGAAATATGGGCCTTTAACAAGCTTGGAATTTTGTGGGTGATTCAAAAATTATGGCCCATTACTCAAAACTTTGAATTTGACCATTTAGGTTTTCACACTTTTCTTGAAAATCGACCAACTTGTACCAATCATATCTCCCTCATTTTTTATCATATGAAGGTGTTCTTGTACATTTTAGAAAGCTAAAAGAGTCTTCTAAAATATTCTTTTGGTTTCACCTTCATTGTGTTTACCATGTTCATTTATCATCCTTTGAGAAAAAATGTCTTTTTGTTGACTTTCAAAAAGACCTACAATGTATTAGCTTGTATCTTTCAACTGGTGCATTTATTGACTTTGGACCAAACATCAAAGTTGTAGATAATGAAATTTCCTTTAGAATAGGCTTTAGTTGGGCAATTTCTGATGAACCATGTGAGAGTTATGATCAATCAAAGTTCAGTTGACTTTCACCTTAAAAACCTAATTTAGCAACTTCCTCTTTTGATTATTTTGGACCTTTTTCCTGATGAATCATGATCAAATTTTGATCAAATGATGAATATAACATAAAAATGTTGATGTTTCCCAAAAATTAGGAGTTTTCACTGTGTTTTGACCATGGTTGACTTTTAGGTCAAACTAGTCGATTGTTGATCATTTGAGCAATTGAATGAGCAATCCTGTGAATCAAGGCTTGAAATTTGGCATGAGGGTCCTTTGAGGCATATGAGAGGACACGGAGCCCATTTGAGATCTTAGAATTTTATTTAACCTTGAGAAAATCCAAACCCTAGTTTTGGCTTTTATTGCTTAAGAGGAGAATGAACATGCTTTCAGTCAGAGATTACATGAGCCTGTGGAAACTATCTGAGCCCAACTATCTTAAAATATAATGGGAAACTTTTGGGGTATGACAGTTGCCCCTGTTCAATCTTCATAAATCTGAGGATGTAGAGTGGTTTGTATGCGAGTCGGAATCTAAAGATGGAAGAGGATTGAACACTAGAATACCAAAAAATTTTCCCTTGCGGATGTAGGGACTTTTAGCGGGGATGGGCTTACGTCTGCCATCAGGATGTTAACAGGAAGTTGCTTGTGATGGGCTTAGAGATGTTGTAGCAACCTTCCCTAAAAATTAACCTTTTAGAGTCGCCACCTATTCTGAAGGGCGAATAGGAAACCCTACGCAGTTAAGAGATCGGGGTAAGATTATTATAATCAGGTCGAGGGAAGGTGTTAGGCACCCTCAACCCATTCCTAAGGTTTTATGTTCAAAGTAAAGGTTAATGGCAAAATATTGAGGTTTATAGCTAAGGAAGTGAATAGGGAAAAAAAGAGATTTTAGGGAAGGGGACTCGCCTTGGTTATCCAAGTGCCTACGTATCTCCTTATGGAGAATCAAAGTCAACGTAGTTCGGGCACATGGTTGTACGCTTTAGGATTATAATTTGATTTGATATGGTTGGAAGTTGTTTTAAAGGCTTTTTGAATGGCCTATCGTAGTTTTTAAATGTGAAGTTCAAAGGTAGTTTGAATTACCTTATCGTAGATTTGAACATCGCGGTTTTGAAGAGATGAATTTTGTAGTTTCCTGGTTTAGTGTGTTTTTAGTGTTTGGGAAGTGTTTTAGGATTTGGGCGTACAACCCTGATTTTAGTTTATACTATTAACCGCAATGATCGATAGGTTCGATCACCATAGTTAAAAGATGAGTAGTTTAATCATTACCGATTTTAATTGATAGATTCAATTATCACTAATAACGGATAAAGGTATTTTTTATTGATTTTTATAATTAATTTGTATCGTTATCCGTCGTAATCGATTAATTTGATTAAAAAGAACAATGAATTAAAGTGGGAAAAAAGTAGGTTAATCATCACAACCAATAAAAATAGTTGAAACCATTTAATCAAATAACTACTTATTTTAGTTTAATAAGTATTTTACATCAAATCGATTATTGCCCATCACGATTAATTGATTTAATCGGAACGAACAATAAATTGGAATTTTAACATTTAAAACATATATTAATTTATTATAAATAAATAAAAAGAATTAGCTAAAATATAAAAATTAATTAAAATAAATTAGTTAATTAGGGATTTTGATTGAATATAGTTGGTTTGAGGGCTCATAATATGGGGATCAGATCTGGGGCGTTAGATCTGGCTGGGTGGTGAATTCTATTGTTCGATCTAAGGGTACATGGTGAGGTGTGCAGTCAGAGGCGCATGGGATCATGCTTAAGAAATTAGAGAAAAAATTTTAAAGGGCCAAGGGTCGAACCCTGGACCCTGGGGACCAACATATGCGCCTCTTACCAACAGAGCCATCATCGCCATTTGAAATATACACGCACACTAAACAATATATAAAAAATAAACACCATGACTGGATAAAACGCGCGCGAAGATTTAAAACAACCAATACCATGATGCCACACCATCATCTTCTTCATTCAACCTGTAATTTTCAGAACCAATAGCTACGAAATAGCTATGTCTTTCTTCGTAGCAAACAAAACCTGGAAAATAGAGAATCGAGCATACATGCATATAAATGTTTCGCGACCTACCAGACACCTTCGTCTCCCTCACGCGAACCTAACCATGCTCCTACTTTGACTTAATTTTACCTCTACAAGAAACCCCCAAATTCCCTACAAGAACCCTAATTCGGACGTTAATGGCAAAACGAGTTTTAACCATGCAACCTTCAAACTAACAATCCAGACAAGTTCACAACATGTAAACAAAGCATATCATACAAACAAATTCACATAAAGATGCATGAATTAGCCTAATCGACGCAAAGTTCAGAACAACATACCTGGGCTTATATGGAAAAATTCTGGGGGTGCTGAAGTAGAGTAATGATCCAGACACGTTCAGAATCACTTGAGGAAGCTTTTGCAATCTCTGAATCTCTTTGAAATTCTCAAATTCTCCAAAACCGAATTCAAGTTCTTTGGTGTCTTTTGGAGTTCTTGCAAGTGCACTACTGCCCAGATTTTCCAACCCTTGTTCGTGTGCCCTCTCTCATCTACTTATAGGTGTTGAATTAGGTTAAGAATTTGAGGCCCAATGTTCTTTGAATCCACTCTTGCAAGGTTTGAAAGATTTGATTTTATTCTTGAATGGTAAGTTGCTATTCTTGGCCAATCTTGTACCAATCTTCCCCCAATTACTTATGCACGAAAATTATATTGTAACTTGTCATTAATACTGATTGGAATCAATCAATATGCACCTCTTAACAAAATATTTGATTTTTCCCTTTAATTAAATAATTTTAAATGAAATAAAAATCATATAAAATCAAATAATAAGCTCAATTTTGTGGCACATGGTTTGGATAAACTAAATGACTTGTGGACCAAGTTTAAGTCATAAAATTATAGGCCCATTTGCAAGAAATCCAATTTGACCTCCTTTATTTCACATTTTATCCTCCAAAATTACCCAACTTTGACCAAGCATATCTCACTCAATTTTTAAGCTATGAAGGAGTTCTAGTACTTTTTGCTCTATAAGCCACTTTGGAACATATTTTTCATTTGGATCTTTTATCTTGAACATATCCTCTTTGACAAAAAATTGCTTTTGAATGATGCTTGAAAAGGACCTGTAATCTTTAGTATCATATTTCCCAAATGAAGTAATTCTGGCATTGACTTGTGAGAGACAAAATTGTAGAGAATCCAATTTCCTTCCAAATAGGCTTCGAGTGAGGAATTTATGAAGTTCCATGTGAAAGTTATGGCTAGTCAAAGTTGAGTTCACTTTCTCCTAAAGAAACCCTAATTTGAACCTTTTATGCATTTGTTCATTTCTGAGTTTCTATTGATGGATCATGATCAACCTTTGATCAAATGATGAATAAATTCTCCCATACTTGATGTTATTAAAATATCAGAGGTTTGGACTATGCTTTGATTATGGTTGACTTTTAGGTCAAACCAGTTGATTGTGAATCTTTGAGTTGTTTGAATCATTATGAATGGAATATGGAAGGCAAATTTTGGGGTATGACAGCTGCCCCTGTTCAATCTTCTTAAACCTGAAGAATTAGATAGGCAGTCGGCCCATCGTGATCTAAAGGTGGAAGATGATTGAACACTGAAAATGCCCTGAAATTTGCTTGGGTCGGGAAAGAGTTCTGTGGGAGATGGGATTATAGATGTCACCCAAGGTGAATACCCCTCCTCTTTTTCCTAGAATGTGGAGCAGATGCTTTTGAAAGGGACCACTGTGCTTTGGTTGTAGTACGGCCTGAAAGGGAAACTTGAATTTTACGCCATGTCCTGATTCATGCGATGTATTGAGCTTGTTTGTTATTGATGGAATTTTGGAGAAGATCACTGTCGAGGGACTAATGTGATAAACCCAATTGAAGAACTGTTTTAGAAACAGGGAAAATAAATCCCTATTTGCAAGGAGACGTAACTTTATATCACTGCCAAGGGACTAACGTGATACTAATCAGCGAGAAGATTTCAAGGAGATCACTGCAAAGGGACTAACGTGATGAGACATAACTCCTTACTGCTCGAGGACTAACGTAATAAGTCGTAGTTGTGTATCATTGCCAGGGGGCTAACATGATAGAAATAGATCTTGGTTACTGTCAGGGGACTAACGTAACAAAGAGACGTAGCTTCATATCACCGCCAGGGGACTAACGTGATAAGAAATAACTCATTACTGCTCGGGGACTAACGTAATAAGTCGTAGTTGTGTATCATTGCCAAGGGACTAACATGATAGAAATAGATCTTGGTTACTGCCAGGGGACTAACGTACCAAAGAGACGTAGCTTCATATCACTGCCAGGACTAACGTGATAAAACATAACTCATTACTACTCGGGGACTAACGTAATAAGTCGTAGCTGTGTATCATTGCCAGGGGACTAACATGATAGAAATAGATCTTGGTTACTGCCAGGGGACTAACGTACCAAAGAGACGTAGCTTCATGTCACTGCTAGGGGACTAACGTGATAAGACATAACTCATTACTGCTCGGGGACTAACGTAATAAGTCGTAGTTGTGTATCATTGCCGGGGAAATAACATGATAGAAATAGATCTCGATTACTGCTAGGGGACTAACGTACCAAAGAAACGTAGCTTCATATCATCGCCACGGGACTAACGTGATAAGACATAACTTATTACTGCTCGGGGACTAACGTAATAAGTCGTAGTTGGAAAACAAGTTTGTGGTGCGGCCACTCTCTTGTCATCAAAATTGGAATAGCAGTTGGGAAATAAGTTTTGTGGTAAAAACCACTTTCCTTGTCATCGGTTTGGAATAGCAGTTCGGAAACAAGTTCTATGGTATGGACCACTTCCTTGTTATCAGTTTGGAATAGAAGTTGGGAAACAAGTTGCGTGGTAAGAACAAGTTCCTTGTGTCGCGGGTCAAAAAATCATCGCCACGAAATTGTAACAAACAGAGTCGCCACCAAATTTTATTTATTCCAGTGGGAAAGGGAAAATATTGATAAAACCCACAAATGAAATGGACAAAGATGGTCTTCGCAACCAAATTTAGGTTCGGGAGTCGGTTAGGCAAGGGGAAGGTATTAGCACCCCTTACCTCCATCATACTCGATGGGACCCATTTAGTTAGTCTTGTGATTGATTGTTAGCTTATTATCTACTTGCATCCTAATTATTATATGGACAAGAAAGAAACGGGATTTGGGTTTTCTATTATTGTGCTCGCCAAGACATTTGAGTCTTGTGCCTACGTATTCCCAATGGGGAAAGTGCGTTCGTAGTTCGAGGCTACGAAATTATGTTTTTTATTTAGTGTGCTCGCCAAGACATTTGAGTCTTGTGCCTACATATCTTCAATGGAAGAATCAGAGTGAATGTAGTTCAGAAGAACTACGAATTTGTTGGTAAATTTTGATGGGTCTAATCGCACTTGGGCGAAAAAAGACTTTGTTTGAAATGTTCACACTTGGGCGAACCAAACCAAACCAACTTAATGCGGTTTGGTTCGGTGCGGTTGGTTCGGTTTTTTAGAAATATTTTATTGAACCATTCATATACATATAGATGATAACATAACTTGGTATTTAGACATTCATACACTATTAAATAATAACAAAACCCGTCATATTTTGACAATAACTTTCTATTTAATATGTAAAAATTAAATTAGACAAAAGTGGAATAATAAACATAAAATAATAGTATAAAACAATATAAAAATTATTAGAATGAAAAAAAAAGAAAAAGATACGAGAGATTAGTGAAGGTGAAAAAGAAAAAACAAAAGAGTTGAGAGATTAGAGAAGAAGATGTGCGATAAAAACGAAACTGAAATAGGGAACATTTGACTAAAAATGAGAAGGTGAAAAAGAAAGAATATAAGAGAGTAGAGATTATTGAAAAAGAGGGAAGATGTATGTGGCAAAGAAGACGCGATAATGCTATTAGAGATTTGAGAAGATCGGGACTAAAATCATGTATAAGGATGAGAAAATTGTTTGTAATCATAAGGTTAAGGTATTATAGATTTAATTTTGGGTTGGATGTGAGTTAAGTAAAAGTTAGGTTGTAACATAATGCGGTTTGATTCGGTTTGGTTCGGTTTATAAAATACAAACCGCAAACCAAACCGAACCATGCGGTTTTGTTAAAAGATGACCCAAACTAATCCGAACCAAATGCGGTTTTTTGCGGTTTCGGTTTGGTTTGCGGTTTTCTATTGGGTTGGTTTGGTTTTGATCACCCCTAATCACATGGGATGGAATGGAGATGCAGCAGAGGAAAACAAGAAAGTTCGGTGGGGTATCACGTGAGATGCAACAGAGTTTTTTGATTTTGTTTTTGTTTTTTTTTTTTTTATGTGATGGGCCATATTGTATTTGTTGTAATGGGCCTCACTTAATAAAAAACTGTGACAATTATCCCTATTCTAAATCAATGAATCATATAGTCTCTTTTTAATTTCTAATTCAAATTGATGATAACAATTAAATGATAATTTAATCATTAACTAATCTAAATAGAATTCAAAAAAGGAAAAAAAAACAAGTTAATTTATTAAAAAGTATATAAAACATGTCATGATAAAATTGAATTCAAGATGCAAAAATCGAACTCAATATGCAAAATATGATTATGAATGAATTCAACGCGAAAATAAATTGTTAATTGAAATGATGACAAACTAATTGTGAATTTCAACACTAATAAAATAAAATAAAATAAACGCAACACGCGAAGTCGAAACTTAATATGGATGCAGATGAATTGATTGATGCTAATGTGAATGAATCAGATGAAAAAACTTAGGTCAAAATTTAGGGTGCGACAGATGCCCCTATTTAATTATCTTTTGCCAGATAGCTCGAACGACTTCGATCTTAGGGATATCAAAGGCGAAAGGTAATTAAATACTAAGTGACCTGAATTTTGGCCCTTGATGCAATGAAATGTCATGAATGCATGGATGCATGAATTCTTGTTGAGGATATGAAGACGAAAAAGTAAATTCTGTGGGGATTATGAAATGACTTGTCAAGGAGTTCCAATGAGAACACCTGCTGGGGAAAGGCAATGGTGCCAAAAATCATTCTCAACCAATGAGTTGACTTTAAAAGACATAACTGACATCAACCAATGAGCTGATGAAAATCGACACGTCGTCCACAACCAACGAGTTGAGTACGATTTAAAACAGATAGATGCCAACATCAACTAATGAGTTAATGTAAGTAAACAACAATTCGTTATCAACCAATGAGTTGATTAAAACAAGGAAACAACCAACATCGACCAACGAGCTAATGTAGGTAAACAACAATTCGTTATCAACCAATGAGTTGATTAAAACACAAAACTAACATCAATCATTAAGTTGATGAAAGTCGACACATCGTTCTCGACCAATGAGTCGAGCACGATTAAAACAGGAAACGCCAACATCAACCAACGAGTTAATGAAGGTAAACACCAATTCGTTCTCAACTAATGAGTTGAAAAAATACATAACTAACATCAACCACTAAGTTAATGTAGGTAAACAACAATTCGTTATCAACCAATGAGTTGATTAAAAACACAAAACTAACATCAACCACTAAGCTGATGAAAGTCGACACATCGTTCTCAACCAATGAGTCGAGTACGATTAAAATAGGAAACGCCAACATCAACCAACGAGTTAATGAAGGTAAACAACAATTTGTTCTCAACCAATGAGGTGAAAAAAGACATAACTAACATCAACCACTAAGTTAATGTAGGTAAACAACAATTCGTTATCAACCAATGAGCTGATGAAATTATAAAGAAATTGATCTCAACCAATGAGTTGACTTATGTTAGCCAGAAAACAAGAATGAAATTTCAACCAATGAGTTGAGGGGGTAAATGATAAATTTCAACCAATGGGATGACAACAAGGGAAGGATTATTCTCAACCAATGGGTTGATTCAAAAGACAAGAGAATTGATGATTGATTTCAACCAATGGGTTGGCTCAAGTTAATAAGAAGATAATGATCCCCTATGCATTCTTTGTGTTTATGTATGAGACATTTTTGTTTTTCTTTCTCTTTGTGCAAATTGATGCACGTGTAATGATGCATGATGGTTGATCAATGCAAGTAATGAATTTACTGGATGTCTGCCATCGGGCAATGCATTTTTTGTATGTTTATGAGGACCGGGCTTGATTTTCAATGGAAGAAACCGAGCAAGATTGAAATTTTGATTTGATATTGTGGGAGATTGCCCCATGAATGATATGCATGATCGATGAATGCATGCTATGAATGAATTTTGTGGTTTGAAATATTTGAAGGGATGCCCCAGTGGAGGGCAATAATTTTTTTATGAGGTGGAAAAGGTCTTTTGGTAGAAGGTTTGCGCAAGCATAATTCCCGACACCAATTCTGAGTTTGAGGACTACTTGATATGGCATAGTCTGCTTGGATTGTTTGAAGGAAATGTCTTGGCCTTGATTTCCCCCAGAATGCTGAGTCTATGGAGAATTTTGCTTCAACGAAGTTTTTGATTCAAACTGATGATCCTGAGATGACATGCCCCAGTCCTTGGGAACTTTGAAATGAAATGCCCCTGAATGATGGACTTTTGAAGTGATGTGACTTTGCTGATGCCACTTTAGGCTCTTCGAATGATTTCCATTGTTGGAACTTCCTTGAATGGAAAGTGCTTATTTACAAATGAAACTATTATATTCAAAATGGTAATTTTAATGCGACGTGCATGCAAGTTTTAAAAACAAATCATTTATTGAAATGAAACTGCGGTATACGATGAACAGATCCCAATGAGGATGCAATGGGAGTTTGAAATTCAAGTTGTGAAAGATGGCGTGATATCGTGGTATCAAAACAAATGATTAGCAAATATTCAGGAGTCAGGTTAACGCAACCTTGCTCTAGTTATGCTTTCAAAAGAAACCTTGCTTCAATTAGGACTTTTGGAGGTTGTAACGTGGTCAGGTTCACGGTTTAAGAAACAAAGGATATAGGCTCAAAAAATTTATTTTTAACCCACGCATTCTTCGTGATGTACTCCAGTCCTAAGTTCAGTTAACTCTTACAAGTATTCGACTTCCAAGAGAATTTGCAGAAGATGTTTGAGAACCAATGAGTTCTAAGGTGGCAGTCACCTATTCTTCTTTGAAAGTCACACAAGTTTGTTCTTGCTTTTGACAATGATCTTTTGATGTCCCTTTTTTTTTGACTTTTATATCCCTATTTTTTTTCCTAAGTCTCCTTTTTTAGGTTTTGACTTAGCGGGGTTTTCTTTGATTTTTATTTTTTATTTTTTTTAACAAACTTGTATGACATTCGTTCAACGATATGAGAATTGGAGCGTTGTGATTGCCATATTGATGGTTTAAGAGAAACAACTATTGTAGGTTTTGAATTTTCACTACTACTTCGACATTGTGTACGAAGAGAGGATGCGGTTGAACCTTTGGTCGGGAATGGTTCCCATGAAATGATTCTCTTGGAAATCAGATGCATTAGTCATTTTAACTGAACAACTACCCTGCCCCAGGTTTTTGATTAAGGGTTTAAATTTCGTGCAAAAAGAAAACACCTACTTCTAAGGCTCAAAGGGGTTGACTAGGGATTATCTTCCTTATATCTCCAGCGTTTGAGGATTTGAAAGAATGCCTGTACATCATCAACAAAGTTTTATTTGAAAGCATATTGATGCAAATTGGGTATTCGTTTTTCATCATTCTCCCTCAAATCTTGCTTAGACAGAAAGCTGACAAAGAAAGTGAAGTGGAAAAGCAAAATATTTTTTTGAATTTTGATTTTGTGTAAGTGATACGGAATTAAAGCAAGAAAAACACATTATGATTGATTCAAAACAAATGCAATGCTCATTTCATTAAAATTATGATTAAAGATTACAGAATTCAAATGCAACAAAGCACAATACAAACAAGGAGAATTGAAAGAATAAAAATGACAAAGGCCTAGTAACTATCAGCAACAAGGATAAGCTTTCCCGTCTGATATCTGGCTTTAGGAACATCCCTTTTGACTTGGCATTCACCGAGGTAGGGGATTAGTGACCACATTCGGATTAATATCTCGAAAGGTGAGCATCTTGCTTTCGATCAGGTCTTGAACCTTCTCCTTCAGAACCCAACAGTCTTCAATGGAATGACCAACTACTCCACTATGAAAAGCACACTTAGCATTAGGATTATATCCTTTAGAGAATGGTGGCGTTGGAGCTTTAGTTGGCCTAGGAGCTATCAACGACTTATGGATTAATGCAGGCCACAATTTAGTTTAAGTCATTGGAATTGGGTCGATGCGGCGAGGCTCCTTTGGTGGATCTTTCTGAGGCCTATTCTGATTCTGCTGCCTATTCTGATTTTGTTGAGAATTATGAGGAGCACTTTGTGATGCATTCTGATGAGAAGCGTTCCATGGTTGTTGATGCGATGGCATTGGGAAGTATGGTTGTTGATGTTGAGCACTTGCAACATGTGGATATTGATAGTAAGGCATGAATGGTGCTTGTGGATAAGTTGGAACTTGGTAAGGTTGTGGATTTTGAGTTCCTTCACCACCAGTCACAATAGCATTAGTTTCTCCTTCTTTCCTTCTATGGAAGTTTCCAGGGAATCTCTTTGTTTGGTTGTTATTGGAAGATTCAGCAGCGTTGACAATCTTGCCATTCTTCAAACGTTCTTCGACCCTTTCTCCAATGGTGACCAGGTCAGCAAAGCTAGAAGATACACTTCCAATCATTTTCTCATAGAAGACTGGCTGCAAGGTATCCATAAACATACCAGTAAGCTCTTTTTCAGCAAGAGGAGGTTCGACTTGAGCAGCTAGCTCTCTCCAGCGTTGGGCATACATTTTGAAAGTTTCCCTATCTCTCATGGTCATAGTCTGAAGTTGTCTGCGATCAGGGGTTAAGTCCATGTTGTACTGGTATTGTTTCAGGAAAGCTTCGCCTAAGTCTCTCCATGTTTGGATATGATCCCTCTTCAAACTCATGTACCATTTCAGAGAAGCTCCAGCTAAGCTATCTTGAAAGATGTGGACGAGCAATTTGTCATTGTTGGCATAGGCAGCCATTTTGCGAAAGTACATAGTCAGATGATCTTTAGGACAAGTGTGCCCCTTGTATTTCTCGAACTCAGGGACTTTGAACTTTGCAGGCACAATCAAGTCAGAAACTAAACAGAGGTCCATGGTATCAAATCCAAAAATGTCATTTCCTTCAACGACTTTCAAACTTTTCTCGAGGACATTGTACTTTTCTTTCACTTCCTCCACCTCGTGGTTGTGTTCTTGATCACCACGTTCGGAATCATCAACATGATAGACAAAAGGAGGATTGTTAAAAGTAGGTTGAACAGTAATGTGAACAATCGGTGACTGTTCAGCGACGACTGGTATTGGTGCAATTTGTTGCGCAGAAAGTCCTACTCCCAAAGTACTCAAAAATGGGGGAGTATAACCAGGTGGTAAACAAAATTTTGGCCAGGTAGAAGGTGGCCTCTGAACGGGAATGAGATCCTCAACAGCTTCGGAGACTTCAGCTATGATAGTTCTTTGGGGTTCAGCATCCCTAGCTATTATCACTTGCATCATCTCAGTGAGCTTGGTGATGCTTCCCTTCAGCTCGTCGATTTCCATCCTAACTTCCATGTTGTGTTGCTCTTGGTCAGCCATTCTTTTTCGAGAAACACTACGTGTCTAATAAGGATGTCGGGGAATCAGCTTGCCTTGTTAAACTGTTGGAGGAATAGATGTATGAGTACTGGATTGAGATGCAAATGAATGCAGATGCATGAAGATTTTTTGTTTGTTTTTAATGCAAAAATGAATGCAATGTCATATCATGTATGATTCACAAATAATGAATTTCCAATCAACTGTATACAGAAAGATTCAAATTACTTGGCACACACTGGCTCACCACAGGATCGTTCTAAGGTTTTTATCTTGAAAAGCTTCTAGACGCGGTTCTCAGAGTTACAAGCTCCTTTTGAAAACTCAGTCATCTAGCAAATAACTTACCATCCAACTGTGTTTTGAAACGAAGCCTATTCTGAGTGTGGTTTTCACACTTACCCACAGTAATAGTTACGTTACGCAAGTTGGGTGCGAAACCACCATTTCCTAAAAGTCATGGTTTTAGGGTTTTTCTAAAGGTCCCCAGAGTTAACGATCCAAATTGAAAACATCATCGCTCAAGTAAATAACTTACTCAACCAAAGACATCTTCTCAAAGGACCTACTCTAGGCGGGGTATTAGTATCTCCTACTCGACACTACGTCAAGCAAGTTTAATACTAAACCACCATCTTATCTTATGTGTTTCTTGAGCTCGGGCGTAGAGCTTTGTCCATAAAGTGCAAACAATAGAAAGATTCCAACCATAATGATGAGAAATCAAACAATGATATAATAAAGGCAATAAAGAAGCAAGTAAATAAATGAAAACAAAATCGCAAAAGAAACTAAATTAAGGTTGACTCTCTTGGAAGTCCCCAGCAGAGTCGCCAGCTGTCGCGGGTCAAAAAATCATCGCCACGAAATTGTAACAAACAGAGTCGCCACCAAATTTTATTTATTCCAATGGGAAAGGGAAAATATTGATAAAACCCACAAATGATATGGACAAAGATGGTTTTCGCAACCAAATTTAGGTTCGGGAGTCGGTTAGGCAAGGGGAAGGTATTAGCACCCCTTACCTCCATCGTACTCGATGGGACCCATTTAGTTAGTCTTGTGATTGATTGTTAGCTTATTATCTACTTGCATCCTAATTATTATATGGACAAGAAAGAAACGGGATTTGGGTTTTTTATATTATTCTGCTTGCCAAGACATTTGAGTCTTGTGCCTACGTATTCCCAATGGGGAAAGTCAGAGCGTTCGTAGTTCGAGGCTACGAAATTATGTTTTTTATTTAGTGTGCTCGCCAAGACATTTGAGTCTTGTGCCTACATATATTCAATGGAAGAATCAGAGCGAATGTAGTTCGGAAGAACTACGAATTTGTTGGTAAATTTTGATGGGTCTAATCGCACTTGGGCGAAAAAAGACTTTGTTTGAAATGTTCGCACTTGGGCGAAATATGCGCTTGGGGAAACAAAAGATGAGTTTGAAATAGGTGTTTTTATGAAAAAATGGAATTCGAGTACGTAAACAATGGCTTAACGGCCATCGCCTAGAATACTTGAAAGAGCATTTGCTAAATTGAGTTTTATGAAGTTTTTTTAATGGGATACAAGCATTCAAACAAAAGCTTAACGGCCATCGCCTAAATGCTTGAAAGAGCAACTTGTACAAGTACGTACAAACCCCTCTTGGGTGGTGAAAGAGATTGAAACGACGCGAGTTTTGAGAAGTCCTTAATGAGACACAAACATTCAAACAAAGGCTTAACTGCCATCGCCTAAATGTTTTAGAACCACTTGTACAAGTACGTACAAACCCTTCTAATTTCATCCATTGTGGACTCGACTCAATTCAATTGTAAAAGCATTTTGATTGAAAAAAGGAACTTGGTATTGACCAAGATTTGTTATGAAAAGGTTCGCACTTGGGCGAGGAAAGGAATGATTTGATGAGTTGAAATTATTTTTTAGAGTTTTTATAAAAGAAAGAGGCAAATCGAGTTTGAATGAGTCCTTAATAGAATCTAAGCATTCAAACAAAGGCTTAACGGCCATCGCCCAAATGCTTTAGAACAACTTGTACAAGTACGTACAAACCCTTCCTTTCATCCATTATTGACAAAATTCAATTCAATTATTAAAAGCATTTTTGATTATGAAAAAGAAACTTAGTGTTGACCAAAATTTATTGTGAAATTGTTTGAAGTGATCTCGACATTGAATCGAGTATTAGTGAATGAAAATGTTTTTTTAGGATTTAATATGAATTTTTTTAAAGAATAGAACAATAACCTAAATTAAATTCTAAACAAAAATGATTTTTGGATTTTTGTTTTTTTTAGAGAAGAACCTAAGGACTTTATTTTATTTTTTTCATGCAAAGTTTCTTACTTTTATAAAACAAACTAGAAAAAATTAAAGAAAACACAAAAGATAAAAAGATGCAACTTGGGCCAGAGGGGGTGTGAAATTCGCTGATGGTGTAAATAAGAGTGAACTGGAAACCGGATTAGGGCCCAATCCTTTGGCCCAAAACCAACATCAGATTTTAGAGAAAAAAAACCTAATGAGCATGAGGCGCCGCTGCCTCTTTGTTATTTTCTGGAAAAAAAACATCACGTGAAAATCCCTTCTCTCTCACGAAAATTGAGTAAGACTCCCCACTCTCTTTCTCTCGAATTCGTACTTGATTCAAACACTAGACAAAATCGTGCAGGCAAATAATCAAACAATCAAGAAAACCTAATCCGCATTCATCCCACAATAACCCCAATCCATTAAATCAGTGATGATTACAGAGATATTACATGGTGTTGCAAGCATGAACTTAAAGCAAAATAAAGGTAAATACTTGTTACTCTTCTCAAATCTTCTTTCTGAGCTTCTGATATGCTGCGACTGTGCCTCTTCTTCTATTTCGTCTTCTGTTCTACGGTTTGCCTTTGGAAACACGTTGTTACATTTGTGGTGTAAGCATTATGTTGTGCGTCAGTATTGTGAGGTTGTGTGATGACGGTTTGCGGGTTTGTGAGGTCGTGAGGGCGGCGTTGTTGTTTCTGAATGTGTGTGTTGATGGAGGTTCGGTTGTGCGCTGAGAGTGAGGTGAGGTCGGCTTTTTGTTGTTGTCGATGCGGCTTGGCTTGAGTGTGGTGTGTGTGCGTTTGCGATTTATGATGGTGGTATGTGGTTCAGTTAAGTGATTCGTTGGTTATGGTGAGGTATGGAGGGTTTGATGGTTATGAAACTAAGTTTTGAGGGATGCGTGAGTTTTTCGTGAGAGGTTAATGAATTGGTGTGAGAGATTTCTGGGCAGGTTTGTGGTTTGAGTGAGAATTTTACAGAGTTGTTCGTTCCTCCCCTGTGTGAATGATGAATGGCTGTTTATATAGATGGGAGTTTAGGGTTTTGATGAGAATTTGAGATGAAAATTGGGGGGAAATGTTGTTGAATTTTGAACAATTATGGAATACTGATCTATGCTTTATGTTGCATATTTGTGATTGTCCATTTTTGTGCAAGTATTGGACCGTTGCTACAAGTAATGGGGCAGGGTTTTTGTTTTGTGTAGCAGGTATCACATGGGATGGAGATGCAGCAGAGGAAAATAAGAAAGTTCGGTGGGGTATCACGTGAGATGCATCAGAGTTTTTTGATTTTGTTTTTGTTTTATTTTTTTTTTATGTGATGGGCCATATTGTATTTGTTGTAATGGGCCTCACTTAATAAAAAACTGTAACAATTATCCCTATTCTAAATCAATGAATCATATAGTCTCTTTTTTATTTCTAATTCAAATTGATGATAACAATTAAATGATAATTTAATCATTAACTAATCTAAATAGAATTCAAAAAAGGGAAAAAAACAAGTTAATTTATTAAAAAGTATATAAAACATGTCATGATAAAATTGAATTCAAGATGCAAAAATCGAACTCAATATGCAAAATATGATTGTGAATGAATTCAACGCGAAAATAAATTGTTAATTGAAATGATGACAAATTAATTGTGAATTTCAACACTAATAAAATAAAATAAAATAAACGCAACGCGCGAAGTCGAAATTTAATATGGATGTAGATGAATTGATCGATGCTAATGTGAATGAATCAGATGAAAAAACTTAGGTCAAAATTTAGGGTGCGACACCTTGTCATCAATTTGGAGTAGCAGTTGGGAAACAAGTTACGTGGTAAGGACCACTTCCTTGTCATCAATTTGGAGTAGCAGTTGGGAAACAGGTTTTGTGGTAAAGACCACTTCCTTGTCGTCAAAGTTGGGAATAGTAGTTGGGACACATCACTTGTTTGGAGACTCACGACTCGAGGGTCGGAGAAAATGGCACGTCAAATGTTTTACGACTTGAGGGTCGGAGCAAATAGCACGTCAAACGTTTTACGACTCGCGGGTCGGATAAAATAGTACGTCAAATTTTTTACGACTCGTGGGTCGGAGAAAATAGCGCGTCAAATGTTTTACGACTCGCGGGTCAGAGACAATAGCATGTCAAATGTTTTACGACTCGTGGGTCGGAGACAATAGCATGTCAAATGTTTTACGACTCGTGGGTCGGAGAAAATACCTATCAACACGAGGGTTAGAAACTCGCGACTCGAGAGTCGGAGAGTAGATCGATCATAACATGAGGGTTGGAAATTTATGATACGTGGGTCGGAACAGATCGATCACAACACGAGAGTTGGCAACTCACGACTCGTGGGTCGAAAACTGCATTTTTGTAGTATTTGAATGCACTAAATGATATGTATATGCTAATGCGTATGTATATGTTTTATGAAATGTACAGCAAGATTGCTAGCATCGCTAAGGTTACCAGGATACATCAATCAGGTGATTGGAAATAAGCCCACAGTAAGGTTACTGGCATCAGTAAGGTTACCGCAAAGCATCAATCAGGTGATTGGAAGAATATCTCAGTAAGGTTACTAGCATCGGTAAGGTTACCGGAAAGCATCAATCAGGAGATTGGGAAGAATATCTCAGTAGGGTTACTGGCATCGGTAAGGTTACCGGGAAGCAGGTGGACAATGTGATTTAGCACCAGAGTAATGGCTCGGATGTTCTGATGTATGGGATAATGCTTATGCTCATGCATATGTTTGATTGAGGAAATGAGTGGAATGAAGTAATGTCTTCTATAAGACTACCTGATAAGGTTTCCAGAATGGATATGATCATCTGTCCTAAAGAAGACTACCTGAAAAGGTTCTTAGCAAAGGACGCAATTTGTCTTAAAGAAGAATACCTGAAAAGGTTCTGAGCGAAGGATAAGGAATGTCTTAAAGAAGACTTCCTGGAAAGGCTGAAAGATATGTCTTAAAAAGACTACCTAAAAAGGTCCTTTGAAAGGATAATGGATGTCTTAGAAAAAGGCCACCTAAAAAGGTTCTTAGAATGTCTTAAAGAAGACTACCTGGAGAGGTATGGTGTAATGTATCAACCAATGTATGTAATGCATGATTTATATGTATTTTCATGATGCTCCCATGATAGGTTGTTGATAACCAAAGCATATATAGCCTGCTAATCTCGGATGATTGTTAGATGCAAGCGTGATTTTCAAATACTTGCTTTTGAACTTTGATGATCGTACTTAGGAGAAATATTAGTTCGAGGTTGTAAAGTATGAAGACGCATTTCCTTTTGTTGTGCGTCTTATGGATTTGGTATCCATTGCCCCCATTATTTTCGTGTAAAAAGATGCTTATGAGGGAAGTGCCCCAGGAAATAACCTTGTCATATGCTTCGACGTTTAGATTGAAGGGTATGCCCTTGATTTCCAGGATATGAAGGGTTATCCATGGTGTTCTATCCTTATAAATTTCTCCCGTGTTTGACATGCCCCTGATTGTTATTGCTTCGAGATGTGACCTAGGTCGATTGAAAGTTAGGATGAATGCCCCTAGTTAGTAGGATCTTTGATTGTATGCTCCTGTAATTCTTGAAATTTTGCCCCTGTTTAGAAAAACCCTCTGGACGTGGTCTCCCCATTCAAGAGTCTTTATTGGAAATGATCTCCTTTGTTTAAACCAATTTCGAGATTTCCTTGAGTGCTAAGTGTTTGTTCGTAGATGACGTTGTACCTTTTGAGAAGTAAATCCAATGTGATGCGTATGCAAGTTTTGAAATCGAAGTCCGTTATGAATTAGGACTGGATGATTAGAAATGAATGCTTGAAGAAGCATAGTGATTAGAAAGAGTTTTAACAAACCTAGGAGTCAGTATAACAAACCCTGCTTAGTATGCTTTCATTGTTAACCTCGCCTCAATTAGGACTTTTGAATGTTGTATCTTGGCTTGGTTCATGGTTTAAAGAAACAATGGATATAAGGCTCAATATTTATATAACCCACCCATTTCTCCTCGATGTTCTCCAAATCCTAAAAATTCGCTTAAGCCAATGAATGTGCTTTGCTTGTAAGAGAATCATTTTAGTTTCGATGTTAAGCAGAAAGCCTTAGTAAAGATCCAAGCATCGATGAAGAAAGAAAAAAAAAGTTGTAAAGATCCAAGCATAGATGAGAAACTTCGATGATTTTGCAGTCAAAAGATTGTACTTTGTATTTTGCCTTTGTTTTGTTTTTATCCCTTATTTTTGCATGAACCAATTCCTTTGAATTTGATCCATCGGGATGCCCTAAATTTTACCTAAGTCATTTGGTTTGTTTTCATGGAATTTTCCATTTTGACTTAGCGGGTGTTTTTCTTTTGAATACTCCTTTGGAAATATTGATCCTTGGATATTGAATGTTTTGACTGCCATGTTGACTTTGACTTGTAAGCTTCGATTTTGATACATCCTCGATCTTGAATGATATATTGAGGAAGAAGATGTTGTGAATGTTACCTTCATTGCTTCCTGAATCTTGGATGAATGCGAGGAAGAAGATATGCTTGAACCTTTTATGCTTGAACTGTACTTGGATCCTTACTCGGATTGGTTGATTCTCTTGACAACCAAAGTACGCCATTGAATTAATCGAAATCTACCCTGCCCCTGGTTGAAATCAAGGTTTATTTGAAAAGTAGAAACAAACTCCAACTCCTGGCTCTAGGGGGTGACAAGGGATTAACATCCTTATGTCTCCGCTGTTTGGGAATTGAAACAATGCCTATACATCGTTGGTTCGGTCTTACCTTGAAAGCATATATTTAGCGAGATTTAGTTATTTGTATTCGTCATTCTCCCTTAAGTTTGTTAATAATTGAAAGTCGAAATTGAAATAGAATAGAAGGGTGTGAGTGGAAAGTCCTAGTAGTGAGCGAATGAATTGATTTCAAAACATGCATGATTATTTTATTGAATTACTATTCAAAAGGTACAACGCTTTACATCAAATAACATTCTGTGATCGTAGAAGTTACAACTTGAAGTGATAAACCTATTAATCCTAAGGGCAATCTCCTTTGTGAATCTGTTGACTTTGTTTTACTCCTTAATTCGTGAACTTGTAGAAGTAAAGGGTAATCTCGAACTTTCTTTTGGCACGTCAAACCTGTCGGGAATAAATTGTTAGCGGTGGGATTTCGTCGTATCGGAACTTCATGAGTCTCCTTTGACTGAACCTCTTTTGCTTTTTCTCACGATAGTATCACACCGTTTGCAACCTTCAGCGTTTGTAAATTGATAAATAAAATTTATGACCCTTTTGCCCCTTGGTGTGGAGTTAACATATGTCGACCTCCCTCCATCGTAGTTATGCATCTTTGTTCGGGATATTGCCCCAGCTGGACTAATCCTTGCCCTCAGGTTATTGTAGAGCGTTCTTGCAAGTTTGCTCTGTTCGTAGATGAACCCCTTATGACTAGATATCCCTTGAGTGTATCAATGAGGGAACTTCTTTGTTTAACTAACCCTTGCTCGACGATAACCTTTGTTGTATTTATAATCTTGTTTCGAAAAAGGCATGAACACGTGGTTGGCATAGTGGAAGACATCCTCTTTTTTAGCAAGACCAAGATCTTTTATTCTGCTTTCTCCATAGTTGTAGGAAACCGGCTAGCACAGCAAGTTAGGATGCGGGCGGAGATAGAAATGCAAATGTAAATGTATGGGAATGCAAATGCATGCGTATGCAGGAGACTTATGCATGGTGGCTCCTTACATGTAATGCAAATGCACAACATATATAATCCTAAGGATAGCTTATGAGGATTTAGGGATGACATTAGACTCTAATGAATTACTTGCAAGCTAGATATTATGACACGTTAATGGGAATCCCTTAGTAGCAGCTGATGACCGTTCAAGACAGTCACCAAGTCTCATGACCTTCGAGAGGTCGTTTGACGTGTACTTACGAAGTTGTCCCTCGTGGGAAGGTTCTCTACGCGGAACACAACCTATCTAAGGACGATATTGGATAAATAGAAATCCCTACAAGCTAGGGATGAAAAATGTATAGATGGAGACTCAAACCCTACAAGTTAGAGGGTGCGCGGGAATAAGCACGGGGTGACCATTCGAGAAGATCATTTGATCTCATGGCCATCGGGAAGCCAATCGACGTGCATGAATGGAAATGTCCTTCGTGCGAAGGATGCGATTTTAGAAATTGAATCCCTACAGGCTAGGGAATGCGTAGATTGAAGCACGAGGGGACCGTTCGAGACAGTCACTAAATCTCATGGCCATTGAGAGACCAATCGACGTGCGTAAATGGAGATGTCCCTCGCGGGAAGGACACGTAGTTGTAAAAATACAAAGATGTAAAAAGAAAATCCCTACGGGCTAGGGGGTGCGTATATGCAGGCGCGGGGTGACCGTTCATGATCGTCACTAAGTCTCATGGCCATCGAGAGGCCAATCGACGTGCGTAAGCGAATATGTCCTTCGTGGGAATGACACGTAGTTGCAAGAATACAAGGATATAAAAATAAAATCCCTACAGGCTAGGGAATGCATAGATGGTGACGCCTTCATGGGAAAGACACGGTCTTAGAAATTAGAGTTCCTACAGGCTAGGGAACACGTAGGGGTACCTGCAAAATTGAAACGCCTAGATATTCGAAGTATATAAATTGCAAACATATAATGAGCACAGAGGCACAAAAGTCCTAGGTTCATAGGTTTGGCGTAGCGGCTTTAGGGAGCCTACCCTTTCCATTGGCATGTCCTAGACACGGGTCTCATGGGATCGTTCGTAGCCTCCGAGACTTTTTGTCTCTTCGGATTTTAGAACAACTCATTTTATCCATGAGGTTCGAATTTTTGGGGTAGGTTCTCGGAGAGATCAGCTAAATATTCAGTCCTGCCCTCAACAAAGTCAAACCTCGTTTTGGATATTTCCGAATATTCAACCCACTCGGAGTGGAGTCATCAATGAGACTCGTAGGCGATTCAAGTCCCCCCTGATCTTAAGGATAACTTCCACATTTAGGTTTTAACAACAACATATATATATATATATATATATATATATATATATATATATATATATATATATATATATATATATATATATATATCCCAAAGATATATAAAAGACAACCTGATCTTAAGGATAACTTCCACATTTAGGTTTTAACAACAACATATATATATATATATATATATATATATATATATATATATATATATATATATATATATATATATATATATATATATATATATCCCAAAGATATATAAAAGACAACAATTTAGAATAAAAAGGCAATAGGAATAAATAAGTAATTACAACAATATATATTTAAATTATTGTAAAAATATTGTATCTTGAGACTGTAAATAAATAAATGAATTTAAATTTAAATATTTAAAACTAACCTCGAAGTCCGTCTGCTTATAATTTAAAAATATAGTACGACAACAATTAAATAAAAATTTAAATTACTGTTATTTAAGGCTGTAAATAAATAAATAAATTTAAATTTAAATATTTAAAAACTAACCTCGAAATCCGGCCGCTTATAATTAAAAATATAGTACGACAGTAATTAAATAAGAATTTAAATTACTGTAATTTAAAGCTGTAAATAAATAAATAAATTTAAATTTAAATATTTAAAAACTAACCTCGAAATCCGACCGCTTATAATTAAAAAATATAGTACGACAGTAATTAAATAAGAATTTAAATTACTGTAATTTAAAGCTGTAAATAAATAAATAAATTTAAATTTAAATATTTAAAAACTAACCTCGAAATACGGCCGCTTATAATTCAGACATTGCATTAGGGCAACAAATATTTAAAAATATATATTTATTTAATTTACGTAGATAGATGGAAAGGTAAATAAATAAATAAAAATAAAAATTTAAATATTTATGAAAATTAAACAACCCTAACATGGCGAATTAGCCAAACCCTAAAAAATTTGCCAAAAACCTAAATGTTTTGCCAAAAACCTAAACTCTGCTAAAACTTATAGGAGCATAATAATTTACAGTTTTGTTATCACTATAGTCCCCAGCAGAGTCGCCAGCTGTAGCAACCTGCCCTAAAAATTAAGCTTTTAGAGTCGCCACCTATTCTGATGGGCGAATAGGAAACCCTACGCAGTTAAGAGGTCGGGGTAAGATTATTATAATCAGGTCGATGGAAGGTGTTAGGCACCCTCAACCCTTTCCTAAGGTTTTATGTTTAAAGTAAAGGTTAATGGCTAAGTATTGAGGTTTATAGCTGTCATACCCCAAAATTTACCCTCCTCTTTTCATCTCCAATAACTCAAGGCTCAGGGGTTCTTCTTAAGCAACTCTCTCCTAACCGAGGGTCTCAAAACTAGGGTTTGCAGGTTATCAAAGGAATTCGAGTGTCTAAAGTCTCAAATGGATCCCAAGGTGCCTCACATGTATCAAGGCACCTCCATGTCAAAATTCAAGCTTATATTCCAAGGATTGCTCATTCAATGGCTCCGATGATCAATGATCGACTATGTTGACCTAAAAGTCAACTATAGTCAAAATACAGTCAAGCATCAAGATTTTTGGTCAACATCAGGTATGTGAGGCTATATCCATCAATTGATCAAAGGTTGATCATGATCCATTAATAAAAACTCAGAGATGAACAAATTTAAAGGTTCAAATTAGGGTTTTTTATAGGAGAAAGTCAACACAACTTTGATTGGGCATAACTTCCACATGGAGCATCAGAAATTCTCCAACCAAAGCCTATTCTCAAGGAAATTTCATCCTCTACAACTTTGATGTTGGGCCCAAGATCAAGAAATGCACCTTTTAGGAGATATGGACAAAAACATTACAGGTCCCTTTCAAAAGTCAATAAAAACACCTTTTGAGTCAAAGCTCATAACTTGAGCATGGCAGCTTCAATTGAGATGAAACCAAAAAGGTCATTTAAAGGACTCTTTTAGCTTTCTAAAAAGTCCGAGAATGCATTCATGTGATGAAAATTGAGAGAGATACACATGGTTGAAGTTAGGCAATTTTCAAGATATGCACGAAACCCTAATTACCCAAAACTTGGTTTTTGAGCTAATGGGCCTAAAATTTTCAATTCAAACATATTCATGATCCAAATAAAGACCTCTAAATCCATCCCCATATTTTCATCATTTTTATTTATATTTATTTGAATTTTAGTCAAAATAAAATGCAAATAAATTAAATAAAAATATAAAATAGATGGATAAGATCTATGGCTTTGGTATTGGGTCATATTTGCAGCCCAATTAACACTATGAAGGACAAAAACGTGTAAAGTTAGGCTGTGAAGAAAATCTCTTAAAATAGGAACTTGTATGATATATTTTCAAGAGTTTAAGTTAACAAAACCAAAGATACCCAAGCCCACATATTAACCCTAATGTGACCTTTATAAATAGAAGAATATATTCAGAATAAAGGGGTTGGCTGGGAGGACGAAAAATTGAGTGAGGAATAAGGGTTTCAAACTCAAAAAAGCTAGGGCATGAGTAATTCTTCTCAGCAGCCTCCTTCAATCGAAACCAGCATCATACTTCTCTCCCTGAGGTAATTTAGAGTTAGTATGGACTAATGCATGAATCCCATGTCACGTAGATACTATAACCTGTGTTGTTCTTATTTGTTCAAAGTTGTAATTCCGTTTCTTGCTATCTCTTGCGTTTCAATATAATTTGGTGCTTTTAACGTGTTTGTGATCATATTTAGGATTAGATAGAGCCATTGTTTCAAGCTTTTCTCGCAAGAATAGTAAAGTGCCATTGTAAGGGCATAAGGTTGCATCTATTCGTATCATGCTTTTCAGGCTCTTTCGGCATCATTTTTTGTTTTCGATTTGTTTCGCAGGTTTAAAGTTGCTGCTATGGAGGAAGGAAAACCTGCGGAAAAATCCGCAGGTAAAATCGCAGGAGATTTCGCGTGTGATTCCGCAAGTGAGATAGGGAAGGTGATGAACAGTACACAGAGACCATTTGACCCCAAGTGTGGCTACGTTCCATTGGACGGTCAATTCCTATGACCTCTCTCTCCACACGCGGCGTGCAAGCATTGGGTAGTCAAAAGGTCTTCCCATCTCCCTTTCTTGTTATTGGCTAATGCGCGGAACTGGGACCCACTCGTTGACTGGGTTTTAAATTCAATTCAATTTTTTTTGTTTTATACATATTTTATGTTTTCCATATTACCAATGACATACTTGATCTAGCACAACTGGCGAGGGAGAGAGATACGTGACCCCTAGAACCTGGGTTCGAACCCAGGTTTTGGTTGCATTTTATTATATTTTCCTACATGCAGATCTAGTGTAACAAAGCCACGGGAGTCTCCCATACGCCCGCTGCAGCCATCCGTTCTAGGGAGTCTCATAGACCCTCAGAGGGAGTCCACATGTAACTAGCGCCCAGGTTCTTTTGTTTTGTTGGTTTATTTATTTATTTTATTTGTTTTCATTAGATTAAATATTGGATTTAATTAATTTATTTGATTAGATTAATAATATAATTAGGATTAGGACTATAGTTAACATTAGGATTTTTCCGATTATTTTCTTGATTATTTCCTCGATTAATTCGATTTAATTAATTTCATTAATTTTAATTATTAAAAGTCACAAAAACCCTATCAAGGTCATCAACATATTAGGGTTTACCCCATCCCATTTGGCCAAAGTATCAAAATATTAGGATTTAAATTATTATTCGTTTCGACTAAATTTATTGGTCGCGATGATTAATAATCGGTTAATTTAATTAATCAAATCCTATAAATTAAAATAATATTTATTTTGCTAAACGGTTTTAACCAAAGCTATTGGTTACGATGATTAGCATTTTTCCTTTATAAAAATTCGTTATTATTTGTAATCGAATCTATCGATTATGAAGAGTAACGATAATTGAAATACGCACATTTGCTATTCGTGATAATCGAATCTATCGGTTATAGTGGTTAGCAATCCTCCCTTTAATCCGTTAGCCGTAGCAATCAAACCTATTGATTATCGCAACTAATGGTAACAAATTAAAACCAGGGTTGTACGCCCAAATCTTAAAACACACTAAACCACGATACTACGAATTTTCATCTTTTCAACACTGCGATGTTCACAACTACGATA
The DNA here is from genome assembly GCF_029867415.1 of Vicia villosa. Taxonomy (NCBI): domain Eukaryota; kingdom Viridiplantae; phylum Streptophyta; class Magnoliopsida; order Fabales; family Fabaceae; genus Vicia; species Vicia villosa. The sequence goes on along the minus strand of NC_081180.1, from coordinate 207,688,627 downwards.
AGGTAATTCAAAATACCTTCGAACCTCGTATTTCAAAATAATTTCAAAAAACAACTTCAAATATATTCAAACCAAATTCAATTCTAAGGCGTACAACCCTGTGCCTGAACTACGTTGACTCTGATTCTCCCTAAGGAGATACGTAGGTACTTGGATAACCAAGACGAGTCCCCCTCCCTAAAATCTCAATTTTTCCCCTATTCACTTCCTTAGCTATTAAATCTAAATTTTAGCCATAAAACCTTTACCTGAATATAAAACCTTAGGAAAGGGTTGAGGGTGCCTAACACCTTCCCTCGACCTGATTATAATAACTTACCCCGATCTCTAAACTGCGTAGGGTTTCCTATTCGCCCTTCAGAATAGGTGGCGACTCTAAAAGCTTAATTTTTAGGGCAGGTTCTTATAGCTGGCGAATCTGCTGGGGATACACATTAGGTTAATTATTATGCTCCTAAGGCTTGAGAGGGTTTAGGTTTGTGGCTAATGGTTTAGGTTTATGGCGCATTTTTAGGGTTTGGCTAATTCGCCAAAATTAGGGTTTGTTCATTTTCATAAATATTTTAAATTTTTATTTATTTATTTATTTATTTATATTTCTGTCTATTGAATAAATAAATATTTTTAAATATTTGCTGCTTTAATGCATTGCCTAAATTATAAGCAGCCGGATTTGAGGTTAGTTCTTTAAATATTTAAATTAAATTACAGTAATTTAAATTTTTATTTAATTACTGTTTTTACCATATTTTAAATTATAAGCGGCTGGATTTCGAGGTTAGTTAAATATTTAAATTTTATTTATTTATTTATTTTCCTTTCCAATTGCATTACTGCGATTTAATTAGATATTTATTTAAATGAATATTTTTTATTTCTATTATATCTGTTGGGTTATATAAACTGTTGTTAAACCTAAGTGTGAGAGTTATCTTTAAGACCAGGGGGGACTTGAATCGCCTACGAGTCTTATTGATAATTCCACTCAAAGTGGGTTGAATATCCGGAAATGTCCAATACGAGGCTTGACCTTGTTGAGGGCAAGACTTGGTATTTGGCTGATCTCTCTGAGAACCTACCCCAAAAATTCGAACCTCATGGATAAAATGAGTTGTTCCAAAATCCAAAGAGACAAAAAGTCTCGGAGGCTACGAACGACCCCATGAGACCTTCTAGAACACTCCCATGGAAAGGGTAGGCTCCCTAGAGCCGCTACGTCGAACCTATGAACCTAGGACTTTTGTGCTTCTATGCTCATCATGTGTTTGCAATCTATATACTTTGAATATCTATCCGTTTCAATTTTGCAGGTATCCCTACGTGGTCCCTAACCTGTAGGGACTCTAATTTCTAAGACCACGTCTTTCCTATGAAGGATATCACCGTCTATGCATTAGCCTGTAGGGATTTTACTCTTATATCCTTGTATTTTTACAACTATGTGTCCTTCTCACGAGGGACATCTTCGTTTACGCGCGTCAATTGGCCTCTCGATGGCCATGAGATTCAGTGACTGTCCTAAATAGTCACCCCGTGCTTACATCTTTCGTCCCTAGCCTATAGGGATTCCTTTCCAAAATTGCATCCCTCGTACAAAGGACATCTTCGTTAGCATACGTCAATTGGTCTCTCGATGACCATGAGGTATAGTGACTGTCTCGAACGGTCACTCTGTGCTTGCTTCTACGAACCCCCTAGCCAATAGGGATTTTCTTTTACGCCCATGTGTTTCTACAACAACGTGTCCTTACCCTGAAGGGCATCCTCATTAATGCACGTTGATTGGCTTCGCGATGGCTATGAGAGCTGGTAACTGTCTTGAACGGTTAACCCGTGTTTATTCCCGCGCATCCTCTGACTTGTAGGGTTTGGACTTCCATTTATGCGTCTTTAATCCCTAGCCTGTAGGGAGTTCACTTTGTCTTATATCGTCCTTAGATAGGTTGTGTTCCGCATAGAGAACCTTCCCACGAGGGACAACTTTGCAAGTACATGTCGAACGACCTCTCGAAGGTCATGAGACTTGGTGACTGTCCTGAACGGTCGTCAACTTCTACTTCCGGCGTACCCCTTAATCTAAGGGATTCCAATCAACGTGTCATAACATCTAGCTTGCAAGTATCTCATTAGAGTCTAATGTTATCCCTAAATCCGCATAGGCTATCCTTAGGATTATATCTATCGCACGTCCGCAATGCATTACATACAAGGAGTCATAATATACAAAAAAAATATAAAGGAGTCCTTTGCATACGCGTGCATTCGCATTTTCATGCATTCATACATTTGCATTTACATTTGCATTTCTATCTTCGCCCGCATCCATACTTACCATGCTAGCCGGTTTCCCGAAACTCAGAGAAATAAAGAGGATCATCAACTAGGGAGAAAGGAGAATAAAAGATTTTGGTCTTGCTAAGAAAAAAAAGGATGTCCTCCACTATGCCAGCCACGTGTTCATACAACATAGGTTATCGTCGAGCAAGGATTAGTTCAACAACGAAGTTCCCTCACAGATACACTCAAGGGGTATCTAGTCATAAGGGGTTCATCTATGAACATGTTAAAGCTCAAAAGGACGCTCTTCGATAACTTGGGGCAAGGATCGGTCAACCTGGGGCAATACCCTGAACAAAGACGCATAACTACGATGGAGGGAAGGCGATATACGTTAACTCCCCACCAAGGGAAAAAGGGTCCTAGATTTCCTTTATCAATCTACAAACTCTGGAGGTTACAAATAGTGTGATACTATCCTTTAGAAAAAGCAAAAGAGGTCCAGTCAAAGGAAACTCATGAAGTTCCGATACGACGAAAACCCACCGCTAACAATTCATTCCCGACAGATTCGATGTGCCCAAGGAGAATTCGAGATCACCCTTCATTCCTACCATTCCATGAACTAAGGAGTAGGATATGGTCAACAGACTCACAAAGGAGATTTCCCTTAGGATTAATAGGTGTATATTTCAAGTTGTAATTCCTACGATTACAAAATGCTATTTGATGTAAAACGTTGTACCTTTCGAATAGTAATTCAATAAAATAATCATGCATGTTTTGAAATCAATTCTTTCGCTCCGCTTTTGCATTACTACGACTTTCCATTTCAAATTATCTTTCAAATTATCACTCCCAATCATTAACAAACTTGAGGGAGAATGACGAATACAAATAACTAAGTCCAGCTAAATATATGCTTTCAAGGTAAGACCGAACCGACGATGTACAAGCATTGTTTCAAATCCCTAAACAGTGGAGGTATAAGGATGTTAATCCCTCGTCACCCCCTTGAGCCAGGAGTTGGAGTTTGTTTCTACTTTTCAAATAAACCTTGATTTTAACCAGGGGCAGGGTAGATTTCAATTAATTCAATGGTGTATTTTGGTTGTCAAGAGAATCAGTTAATCCAAGCAAGGATTCAAGCAAAGGTTCAAGCATATCTTTTTCCTCGCGTTCATCCGAGATTGAGGAAGCAATGGAGATAACATTCACAACATCTTCTTCCTCAAAACATCATCCAAGATCGAGGACATATCAAAGTCGAAGCTTACAAATCCAAACCAACATGGCAGTCACGACATTCAATATCCAAGGATCACATCCAAAGGAGTATTCAAAAAGAAGAAAGCGCCCGCTAAGTTAAAATGGAAAATTCCATAAAAGAAAACAAAAAAAACTTAGGCAAAAAATTAGGGCATCCCGATGGATCAAATTCGAAGGAATTGGCTCATGTAAAAGTAAGGGATAGAAAAACAAAAGCAAAATACGAAGGATAGTCTTGTGACTACTAAATCACCGAAGCTTCTCATCAATGCTTGGATCTCTACGACATTTTTTTCATCAGTGCCTGGATCTCTACTAAGGCTTCTGCTCAACATCAACACTGAAGCGATTCTCTTGCAAACAAAGCAAATTCATTGGATTAAGCGAATTTTTAGGATCTGGAGAACATCAAGGAGAAAGGGATGGGTTAAATAAAATTTTGAGCCTTATATCCATTGTTTCTTAAAACATTAACCAGGCCAAGTTACAACATTTAAAAGTCCTAATTGAGGCAAAGTTAACCACGAAAGCATATTAAGCAGGATTCCGTTATACTGACTCCTATGTTTGTTAAAACTATTTCTAACCACTACGCTTCTTCAAGCATTCATTTCTAAAACATCCAGTCCTAATTCATAACGGTCTTCGCTTTCAAAACTTACATACACATCGCATTGGAGTTACTTCTCAAAGGGTACAACACCATCTACGAACATGCACTTAGCATCGAGGAGATCTCGAAATGGGTTAATCAAAGGCGATCATTTCTAATAAAGACTCTGGAATGGGGGAACCACATCTAGGGGGTTCTCCTAACGAGGGGCAAAATTTCAAGGATCACAGGGGCATGCAATGAAACATTCTATCAACTAGGGGCATTCTTCCTAAGGTTCAATCGACTTAGGGCACATCTCGAAGCAACAACAAACAGGGGCATGTCAAACATGGGAAGAACTCAAATACAAAGGATAGAACACTATGGATAGCCCTCCATATCCTAGAAATCAAGGGCACACCCTTTAATCTAAACGTCGAAGCATATGACAAGGTTAATTCTCGGGGCACTTCCTTCATGGCTTGGAGATCATAGGCGTCTTTTCCACTAAACATTGGGGCATTGGATATCAAATCCATAAGGTAAACAATTCAAAAGGTTAAAGGTGTGGAGAACCTCAAAAGGTTAAAGGTGTGGAGAACCTCGAAAGGTTGAAAGCATCGAGAACCTCAAAAGGTTAAAGGTGTGGAGAACCTCAAAAGGTTAAAGGCGTGGAGTAATTCAAAAGCCCAAACCGGGGCAATACGCACAACAAAAGGAAAAGGCATCCTCACACTTTACAACATCAAACAAATCTTTCTCCTAACTACAATCTTCAAAGTTCAAAAGCAGGTATTGGAAAATCGCGCTAGCATCCAACAAACCTACAACTCCAGCAAGCTATATACGCTTGGGTTATCAACAACCTGTCATTGGAGCATCATGCAAATACATATAAATCATGCATTACACACATTGGTTGACACATTACACCATACCTTTTTAGGTAGTCTTCTTTAAGACAATCACCGTCGTTTCCAAGAACCTTTTAGCTAGTCTTCTTCATGACATTCCTTTTCTAAGTTCCTTTTCAGGTAGTCTTCTTCAAGAAATTCCTTTTTCTAAGTTCCTTTTCAGGTAGTCTTCTTCAAGACATTCCTTTTCTAAGTTCCTTTTCAGGTAGTTTTCTTCAAGAAATTCCTTTTTCTAAGTTCCTTTTCAGGTAGTCTTCTTCAAGACATTCCTTTTCTAAGTACCTTTTGAGGTAGTCTTCTTCGAGACATTCCTATTCTAAGTACCTTTTCAGGTAGTCTTTTTTTTTCAAAACATTTTGGCATCCTTTTCAGGAATCTTTTCAGGTAGTCGTCTTTAAAGACATTCTTCATTACTTGCTAAAACCTTTTTTTAGGTGGTCTTCTTTAAGACAAATTTCTATCCTAAGAACCTTTTCAGGTAGTCTTATTTAAGACGAATTTTCGCTTCCGTTCCAAAAACCTTTTCAGGTAGTCTTACAGAAGACATTACTTTGTTCCACTCATTACATCAACCAAACATACGCATGAGCATAAGCATTATCCGCATACATAAACATCGCCAAGCCGGCATAAGCATAGTCATGGTATAGGTACAAGCATGGAGTAAACAAGTTTAACGGGTTCAATAAGGAGATAAAATCTCGGGATTGCATCAGCATACATACATACGCATTAGCATACGCATATCATCTAGTGCATTTACATACTACAAAAGCCTAGTTTCCAACCCTCGTGTTGTGATAGGTGTATTTTCTGACCCACGTGTCGTGAGCTTCCAACCCTCGTGTTGTGATAGGTGTATTTTCCGACCCACGTGTCGTGAGCTTCCAACCTTCGTGTTGTGATAGGTGTATTTTCCGACCCACGTGTCGTGAGTTTCCAACCCTCGTGTTGTGAAAGGTGTATTTCCCGACCCACGTGTCGTGAGTGTCTAACCCTCGTGTTGTGAAAGGAGTGTTTCCGACCCTCGTGTCGTGAGTGTCCAACCCTCGTGTTGTGATAGGTGTGTATTTCGACCCTCGAGTCATGAGTGTCTAAACATATCGTTTCCTTTCCGACCCTCGAGTCGCGAGAATCATCTTCATACATTTACAGGATACCGTCAAGGATTTTACATGGATGAACTTGCTAGCGCTATAGCAAGTGAATCTTTTTCATGCAGGTAAGTTTGCTAGAACTATAGCAAATGGCTCATCTTATGCAGGTACGCTTGTCAGAACCATGGCAGGTAATTCCTTCGATACATGTAAGTTTGCTAGAACTATAGCAAATAATCCCTAATGGTGCAGGTAAGCTTTTCCGAACAAGGGCAGGTGACTCCTAATGGTGCAGGTGAGCTTGTCAGAACTATGACAAGTAATCCCAAATGGTGTAGGTGAAACTTGTCCGAACCAGGGCAAGTGACCCAAATGGTGTAGGTGAAATTTGTCCGAACCAGGGCAAATGATCCAAATGGTGCAGGTGAGCTTGTCAGAACTATGACAACTAATCCTATTGGTGCAGGTGAACTTGCTAGAGCTATAGCAAGTGATCCTTTTCGGGGTTCACAAACTACGTAAACTTACTAGAACTATAGTAAGTGGGGTTCACAAACTGCGAGTCGTCGCTATTGATAGTTTACGTTTACCGATCATGTTAGTCCCTCGGCAGTGATCAAAGGGTTTTACAAAGGTTTCTTCAATGGGGTTTATCACGTTAGTCCCTCGGCAGTGATCTACTCCAAAAAACAAAAACAAAGGGGTGTTGCAAAGGGTTTCACAAAGGGTTTTACAACAAGATTTTCAAAAAAAAAAAGGAGTTTCTCAATTGGATTTATCACGTTAGTCCCTCGGCAGTGATCTTTTCCAAAACGTCATCAACAACAATCAAAGGTGTTATCTTTCTTTTCAGAGTTACTAACATACTTTAATTAACAATCATGCATCATTCAACTAACAAACCTCATTCATACATATTGCATATACATACACCGCTCTCATTTATTTTGAGAAGCTCACTGCATCATGCATCACATGCATCATAAACATTGCATAAAGTCAAGGTTGCCTTTTTAGGCCACGCTACGATCTAAATGCGTAGCTCCTTCAAAAAAAAAGAGAGAAAAGAGCGTCTGCTTCACAGTAAAAAAAAAACAAGAGAGACAAGGAAAGGGTATTTACCTTGGATGGCATCTTTTAAGCCCATCTCCCACATAACTTCTTCCCGACAAATGCAAATTTCGGGGCATTCTCAGTGTCCAATCATCTTCTACCTTTAGATCACGATAGGAAGACGTGCCTATTTGACTCTTCAGGTTTAAGAATATTGAACAGGGGCAGCTGTCATACCCCAAAATTTTCCCTCCTCTTTTCATCTCCAATAACTCAAGGCTCAGGGGTTCTTCTCAAGCAACTCTCTCCTAACTGAGGGTCTCAAAACTAGGGTTTGCAGGTTATCAAAGGAATTCGAGTGTCTAAAGTCTCAAATGGATCCCAAGGTGTCTCACATGTATCAAGGCACCTCCATGTCAAAATTCAAGCTTATATTCCAAGGATTGCTCATTCAATGGCTCAGATGATCAATGATCGACTATGTTGACCTAAAAGTCAACTATAGTCAAAATACAGTCAAGCATCAAGATTTTTGGTCAACATCAGGTATGTGAGGCTATATCCATCAATTGATCAAAGGTTGATCATGATCCATTAATAAAAACTCAGAGATGAACAAATTTAAAGGTTCAAAGTAGGGTTTTTTGTAGGAGAAAGTCAACACAACTTTGACTGGGCATAACTTCCACATGGAGCATCAGAAATTCTCCAACCAAAGCCTATTCTCAAGGAAATTTCACCCTCTACAACTTTGATTTTGGGTCCAAGATCAAGAAATGCACCTTTTAGGAGATATGGACAAAAACATTACAGGTCCCTTTCAAAAGTCAATAAAAACACCTTCTGAGTCAAAGCTCATAACTTGAGCATGGAAGCTTCAATTGAGATGAAACCAAAAAAGGTCATTTAAAGGACTCTTTTAGCTTTCTAAAAAGTCCTAGAATGCATTCATGTGATTAAAATTGAGAGAGATACACATGGTTGAAGTTAGGAAATTTTCAAGATATGCACGAAACCCTAATTACCCAAAACTTGGTTTTTGAGCTAATGGGCCTAAAATTTTCAATTCAAACATATTCATGATCCAAATAAAGACCTCTAAATCCATCCCCATATTTTCATCATTTTTATTTATATTTATTTGAATTTTAGTCAAAATAAAAAGCAAATAAATTAAATAAAAATATAAAATAGATGGATAAGATCTATGGCTTTGGTATTGGGTCATATTTGCAGCCCAATTAACACTATGAAGGACAAAAAACGTGTAAAGTTAGGCTGTGAAGAAAATCTCTTAAAATAGGAACTTGTATGATATATTTTCAAGAGTTTAAGTTAACAAAACCAAAGATACCCAAGCCCACATATTAACCCTAATGTTACCTTTATAAATAGAAGAATATATTCAGAATAAAGGGGTTGGCTGGGAGGACGAAAAATTGAGTGAGGAATAAGGGTTTCAAACTCAAAAAAGCTAGGGCATGAGTAATTCTTCTCAGCAGCCTCCTTCAATCGAAACCAGCATCATACTTCTCTCCCTGAGGTAATTTAGAGTTAGTATGGACTAATGCATGAATCCCATGTCACGTAGATACTATAGCCTGTGTTGTTCTTATTTGTTCAAAGTTGTAATTCCGTTTCTTGCTATCTCTTGCGTTTCAATATAATTTGGTGCTTTTAACGTGTTTGTGATCATATTTAGGATTAGATAGAACCATTGTATCAAGCTTTTCTCGCAAGAATAGTAAAGTGCCATTGTTAGGGTACAAGGTTGCATCTATTCGTATCATGCTTTTCAGGCTCTTTTAAGGAGAACGAACACCACCATCGTGTTCAGGAGGCCTCAATTGGTGGATCTGGGTCGGCAGTTTTCGATCTGTTTCGCAGGTTTAAAGTTGCTGCTATAAGGGAAGGAAAACCTGCGGAAAAATCCGCAGGTAAAATCGCAGGAGATTTCGCGTGTGATTCCGCAAGTGAGATAGGGAAGATGATGAATAGTACACAGGTAAAAACCCTAAAGTCACAAAAACCCTATCAAGGTCATCAACATATTAGGGTTTACCCCATCCCATTTGGCCAAAGTATCAAAATATTAGGATTTAAATTATTATTCGTTTCAACTAAATTTATTGGTCGCGATGATTAATAATCGGTTAATTTAATTTATCAAATCCTATAAATTAAAATAATATTTATTTTGCTAAACGGTTTTAACCAAAGCTATTGGTTACGATGATTAGCATTTTTCCTTTATCAAAATTCGTTATTATTTGTAATCGAATCTATCGATTATGAAGAGTAACGATAATTAAAATACGCACATTTGCTATTCGTGATAATCGAATCTATCGGTTATAGTGGTTAGCAATCCTCCCTTTAATCCGTTTGACGTAGTAATGAAACCTATTGATTATCGCAACTAATGGTAACAAATTAAAACCAGGGTTATACGCCCAAATCTTAAAACACACTAAACCACGATACTACGGATTTTCATCTTTTCAACACTGCGATGTTCACAACTACGATAAGGTAATTCAAAATACCTTCGAACCTCGTATTTCAAAATAATTTCAAAAAACAACTTCAAATACATTCAAACCAAATTCAATTCTAAGGCGTACAACCCTGTGCCCGAACTACGTTGACTCTGATTCTCCCTAAGGAGATACGTAGGCACTTGGATAACCAAGGCGAGTCCCCCTCCCTAAAATCTCAATTTTCCCCTATTCACTTCCTTAGCTATTAAATCTAAATTTTAGCCATAAAACCTTTACCTGAATATAAAACCTTAGGAAAGGGTTGAGGGTGCCTAACAACTTCCCTCGACCTGATTTTAATAACTTACCCCGATCTCTAAACTGCGTAGGGTTTCCTATTCGCCCTTCAGAATAGGTGGCGACTCAAAAAGCTTAATTTTTAGGGCAGGTTGCTATAATAGCTAAGGAAGTGAATAGGGAAAAAATGAGATTTTAGGGAAGGGGACTCGCCTTGGTTATCCAAGTGCCTACGTATCTCCTTATAGAGAATCAGAGTCAACGTAGTTCGGGAATAGGGTTGTATGCTTTAGGATTAGAATTTAATTTGATATGGTTGGAAGTTGTTTTAAAGGCTTTTTGAATGGCCTATCGTAGTTTTGAAATGCGAAGTTCGAAGGTATTTTGAATTACCTTATCTTAGATTTGAACATCGTGGTGTTGAAGAGATGAATTTTGTAGTGTCGTGGTTTAGTGTGTTTTTAGTGTTTGAGAAGTGTTTTAGGATTTGGGCGTACAACCCTGATTTTAGTTTGTACTATTAACCGCAATGATCGATAGGTTCGATCACCATAGTTAAAAGATTAGTAGTTGTATCATTACCAATATTAATTGATAGATTTAATTATCACTAATAACAAATAAAGGTATTTTTTATGGATTTTTATAAATAATTTGTATCATTATCCCTCGTAATCGATTAATTCGATTAAAAAGAACAATGATTTAAAGTGGGAAAAAAATAGGTTAATCATCACAACCAATAAAAATAGTTGAAACCATTTAAGCAAATAACTATTTATTTTAATTTAACAAGTATTTTAAATCAAATCGATTATTGCCCATCGCGATTAATTGATTTAATCGGAACGAACAATAAATTGGAATTTTAACATTTAAAACATATATTAATTTATTATAAATAAATAAAAAGAATTAGCTAAAATATAAAAATTAATTAAAATAAATTAGTTAATTAGGGATTTTGATTGAATATAGTTGGTTTGAGGGCTCATAATATGGGGATTAGGTTTGGGGCGTTAGATCTGGCTGGGTGGTGAATTCTATGGTTGGATCTGAGGGTACATGGTGAGGTGTGCAGTCAGAGGCGCATGGGATCATGCTTAAGAAATCAGATAAAAAAAACATAAAGGGCCAGGGGTCGTACCCTGGACCCTGGGGACTAACATATGCGCCTCTCACCAACTGAGCCATCATCGCCATTTGAAATATACACACACACTAAACAATATATAAAAAAACAAACACCATGACTGGATAAAATGCGTGCCAAGATTTAAAACAACCAATACCATGATGCGACGCCATCATCTTCTTCATTCAACCAGCAATTTTCAGAACCAATAGCTACGAATTAGCTATGTCTCTCTTCGTAGCAAACAAAACCTGGAAAATAGCGAATCGAGCGTACATGCATATAAATGTTTCGCGACCTACCAGACACCTTCGTCTCCCTCACGAGAACCTAACCATGCTCCTAATTTGACTTAATTTTACCTCTACAAGAAACCCCCAAATTCCCAACAAGAACCCTAATTCGGACGTTAATGGCAAAACGAGTTTTAACCACGCAACCTTCAAACTAACAATCCAGACACATTCACAACATGTAAAAAAAGCATATCATACAAACAAATTCACACAAAGATGCATGAATTAGCCTAATCGACGCAAAGTTCAAAACAACATACCTGGGCTTATATGGAGAAATTCTGGGGGTGCTGAAGCAGAGTAATGATCCAGACACGTTGAGAATCACTTGAGGAAGCTTTTTCAATCTTTGAATCTCTTTGAAAGTCTCAAATTCTCCAAAACCGAATTCAAGTTCTTTGGTGACTTTTGGAGTTCTTGCAAGTGCACTTCTGCCCAGATTTTCCAACCCTTGTTCGTGTGCCCTCTCTCATCTACTTATAGGGGTTGAATTAGGTTAAGAATTTGAGGCCCAATGATCTTTGAATCCACTCTTGCAAGGTTTGAAAGATTTTATTTTATTCTTGAATGGTAAGTTGCTATTCTTGGCCAATCTTGTACCAATCTTCCCCCAATCACTTATGCACGAAAATTATATTGTAATTTGTCATTAATACTGATTGGAATCAATCAATATGTACCTCTTAACAAAATATTTGATTTTTCCCTTTAATTAAATCATTTAAAATGAAATAAAAATTATATAAAATCAAATAATAAGCTCAATTTCGTGGCAGATGGTTTGGATAACCTAAATGACTTGTGGACCAAGTTTAAGTCATAAAAGTATAGGCCCATTTGCAAGAAATCCAATTTGACCAAGCATATCTCACTCAATTTTTAATCTATGAAGGAGTTCTAGGACTTTTTGGAAACCTCAATATGTCCTCTATAAGCCACTTTGGAACATATTTTTCATTTGGATCTTTTATCTTGATCATATCCTCTTTAACAAAAAACTGCTTTTGAATGATGCTTGAAAAAGGACTTGTAATCTTTTGTATCATATCTCCCATATGAAGCATTTCTGGCCTTGGCTTGTGAGAGACAAAGTTGTAGAGAATCCAATTTCCTTCCAAATAGGCTTTGAGTGAGGAATTTCTAATGTTCCATGTGAAAGTTATGGCCAGTCAAAGTTGAGTTGACTTTCTCCTAAAGAAACCCTAATTTGAACCTTTTTTGCATTTATTCATTTCTGAGTTTCTATTGATGGATCATGATCAACCTTTGATCAAATGATGGATATATTCTCCCATACTTGATGTTAATAAAAAATCAGAGGTTTGGACTATGCTTTAATTATGGTTGACTTTTAGGTCAAACTAGTTGACTGTGAATCTTTGATTTGTTTGAATCATTGTGAATGGAATATGGAAGGCAAATTTTGGGGTATGACAGATGCCATCTAGCTGAGATATTTGTCAGCAACCTAGGGGGTCATGCTTCCCAGGGTGCGTATATGATAGATCTTCATCATGTTTGGGGTTCAAGCTTCCAAACGTATATCGGGAATAGAGATTCCAAGATATTTGCGGTTCGAGCTTCTAAAACATATCTATCGTAGAATTCAGATAATTCGGGGTTCAGGCTTCCGAAACATATCTGTCGTAGATTTCACAACATTCGGGGTTCAGGCTTCCTTAACATTTCTGTCGTAGATTTTAGATCATCCGGGGTTCAAGCTTCCGGAACATATCTGTCGTAGCATTCAGATCATTCGGGGTTCAGGCTTCCGAAACATATCTGTCGTAGATTTCAGAACATCCAGGGTTCAGGCTTCCGAAACATTTCTGTCGTAGAATTTAGATCATCCAGGGTTCAAGCTTCCGAAACATATTTGTCGCAGAATTCAAATCATTCGGGGTTCAGGCTTTCGAAACATATCTGTCGTAGATTTCAAAACATCCGGGGTTTAGGCTTCCGGAACGTTTCTATCATAGAATTCAGATCATCCGGGGTTCAAGCTTCCGGAACATACCTGTCGTAGAATTCAGATCATTCGGGGTTCAAGCTTCCAAAACATATCTATCGTAGATTTCACAACATCCAGAGTTCAAGCTTCCGGAACATATCTGTCGTAGAATTCAGATCATTTGGGGTTCAAGATTCCGAAACATATCTGTCGTACATTTTAGAACATCCGAGGTTCAAGCTTCTGAAACATATTTGATGTAGATTTCAGAACATCTGGGGTTTCAGGCTTCCGGAACGTTTTCTGGCGTAGAGATTTTTGGAATATCCGGGGTTCAGGCTTCCGGAGCAAATCTTTTTGAGAATCTGGGGTTCAAGCTTCCAAACTGTATATTTGATAGTGATTGATTTTGTTGATGATATTTTCCTGGCCAGTTGGTCGACCTTAAAGACAAAGTTAGTTTTATGCATTGTCATGATGCATGTATTGTATTGTAGTATGAAGCTCTCAAAATAAATGAGAATCTTCGCATGTTATGTTTGTGTTCACCATGATACAATATATGATGCATGGAGGTAGATGCATGATGTATGAGTATGTGTATGTAGATGCTTATTGATAGCCATGTATAGTAGCTCTTTGCAAGAAAAATAATTCCTATTTGTTGCTGGAGATGATAACAATATGATTATATGGCGGATTCTTGTCTTTTGTGCAAGAATATCTGGTTGGTGATTTTTGATTTACGCTTGAGGCGTACATCCTTGTAGGAGAAAGATTCATTCTCGAGGAATTCTTTGTGAGGATATTTCCATACTATTGGCTCTTGGGAGGACATCTAGATGACTTGGATGTTATTCGTTTGCTTTTCCTGTTTCCTTAGAAAATAAGAATCTTTTTGGTAAACACTAGTCATATTCAGAATGCATATGTTTATTCAAAGTTATCATTGGACGCTTGCGTATTCAAAACCGAGAAAGTGAAAAAGTAAGTTTGAAACAATTTGTATTGATTTGGGAAAAAGCCGTAAACAGGCGAATTAATACAAGGAGACAAAATTCCTAGTAAGAGGAAATCGTCGTGCAATTTTTTTGAAAAGAAGTACAAAATGAACAATAGGGAAATCAGCTATTTGGAAATGATCTCATTGGGTTTCAACTCGGCTATTGCCACTATGCCTTCGAGTATCTCATCCCTTGCTTGTTGGAAGAAAACGATTGCATTGATTAGTGCCTTTGAACTTGACCTTGGTAACAAAGCTAACTGGGGATCGATGAGTGATGATCCAATGGGATGTAGTCGTACGCTTTAATCCCTAACTTTTGCCTAGACCGCCTTTTCAGGTTTTCAGCCTATCGTGATACCAATTTTTGCCCAAGCCGCCTTTTCTGGTTTTCGACTTGCCGGATGTACCTTTTTTTTAAATATTTATATCCCTAATTTTTGCCCGAACCCTTTTGGTTCGTCGGGGAACATGCCATAAACTAATGAGAAAGGGGTTGCCCCAGTTGAGGCACGTGCTGAAGTGCGATAACCATGAAGAGAAAATGGTAACATCTCATGCCAATCTTTGTATGTCACTGTCATCTTCTGTACAATTTTCTTTATATTTTTATTGGCGGCTTCCACTGCGCCATTCATCTTTGGTAGATACGGGGAAGAATTGTGGTGTTTGATCTTAAACTGCTTGCAGAGCTCAGTGATCATCTTGTTGTTCAGATTAGTACCATTATCTGTAATAATCCTTACAGGGATGCCATACTGATATATGAGATTATGTTTGATGAATTGAGCCACAACATTCTTGGTTATTGAAGCAAATGAGGCTGCTTCCACCCACTTTGTAAAGTAATCAATAGCCACGAGGATAAAGCGATGCCCATTGGAGGCAGTAGGCTTGATTTCTTCGATCATATCAATGCCCCACATTGCAAAAGGCCAAGGAGAAGTCAAGACATTTAGTGGAATTGCAGGCACGTGCACTTTGTCAACGTAGATTTGACACTTATGGCAAGTCTTGGAATGATGGTGGCAGTCAGTCTCCATGGTGGACCAGTAATAGTCTGCTCTCAAAATCTTTTTAGCCATGGTATATCCGCTGGAGTGAGTTCCAAAAAAACTGTCATGCATGTCTTTCATTATTTCTTCTGCTTCCTTCTTGTTCATATAATGAAGCAAAGTTGAGTCATGATTACGTTTGTATAAGATCCCATTACTCAGGAAGAACTTGGCAGAGAACCTCCTTAGGAACTTCCTGTCATTGATGG